>NC_056725.1:1915659150-1915959150 GCF_019279795.1 Protopterus annectens
TGGTATGCTGCGAGATGTTCGACTATGAAACCTGTCTCCACCTTGGATGGGTCCAGAGCCACTGTGCAGGCACTGGCTTCTGGGGGTGTATTCAGGCCTTCCAATATTCATAATAAACCGACTTAATTTCAGACCAAAAATACAGAATTTCTCAGGCCTAGAGTTCGCACTAAGCCTAGGAAACCGATGACCAAAGCGCATTCTCAGGCCCACATGCCACAAAAACAAATGCTTAGAATGGCTGAAGACCTCATTACCTTAATTAAGGGGAAGTCAGCCTTCCCCCTCAAAAAGACCAAGAACTGAGTTTCCTTCTGATTCTTCAGATCAGGAGTCTGATAACTCTGATCCTTCTGATTACCAGGACATACCCTTATCTACCTATGAGGATTCTGATCCAGAGGATTCCATTCCCTCAGCTTCCCCTCCAGAAGATTTTTCTTTTGGTGAAACCCTGCATACCCATAGAGAGCATTTCCGCTGGGAGAGCCAGGATAACTCTCAGTCCAAAAAGAGACTCAGGGGAATTTTTAAACTTGCCTCAGCACAGGCCTCTAGCTATCCCTCCTGTTCTGGAAATTGTAGATGATGTCTTCTTGGAATCCAGCATTACCCCTTGTACTTTGCCTACAGCTCCCAGGAAACCTGACAGGTACTACAGAGTAACTGACTCCCACACATTCCTCTTTAAGAATCCCACTGCAGATCCAGAGACCATTTCCCAGGGACCTGAAGTCATTAAGGCTACAACTGCCAAAAATCCTACCCTTTCTGACCGGGATTCTAGGGCTTTAGACAGGTGGGGTAAGAAGGTATACACCTTAGCTACTCTTGCCATTAGGACTTTAAATTACCAGTTTCATATGTTAAAGTATCAGCAGCATATTATGGAGTTAATTAATAATGCTGATTCCTGAGTGTGCAGAACACACACATTTACAAGAGTTGATGCATTCTGCTAACCAAGTTGGTAAACATACTTGTGGTTTCGATGCCTTAGAAGCATATTGCAGGGCTGCTGTCACTGGGTCTGTTCTTAGAAGGCATGCTTGGCTTAAGGAACAAATCTTGCCAGATCATGTCAAAGCAAAATTACTTAGATGCACCATTAAACCAAGAGCATCTACTGGGCAGTAAAGCAGAAGTCCTCAAAAGGATGGAGGAGAAAGCTAAATCTATGCAAACTGTTAAAGATTTCTTACAAGTACAGCCACCTAGATTCAGTATGCATTGGTCTTCTAAAAACTGGTCTTTTCCAGTCCCTTCCAGGCCTTCTCAGTCCAAACCCAGGGGCAGCAGACCACCAAGACTACAGTCTCAGGTTATGCACAGATGTAAGCAATGGAATGCTCCTACGTCCAAAACAGGGAGTAATGAGCTGCCATCCTATGGTAAAATTGCCCAATGACTTATCCTTAACTCTTCCAAGCCTTACCCAAGTACTTGCGTCTTTAGGAGGGAAAGTTGCTCTGCATGCCAAAAACTAGGAGTACATTACCCAGGACAGATGGGTCTTAAACATTGTGTCCCAGGGATACAGATTCCAATTCCACTCTCTCCCAACCCTAAGCGGATGGCCCGACCTCCCCCAAACCAGTGGGCAGAGGCCCAAAAGCAAGTACTTTCTCTTCTCAGTATCAAGGCTATTCAACCTGCCCCAACAGAACAAAGGGGACAAGTACTTTATTCCAGGCTGTTTCTGGTACCCTGAAAAGAAAACTCTTGGCGTTGTATCCTGGATCTGTCCATTTTCAACACCTTTCTGGTGGTTCCAAAATTCAAAATGCTAACTCTTCAACAGCTGCTTCCTATGCTAGCCAAGGACTCCTGGCTAGCAACCCTAGACTTAAAAGAAGCTTATCTGCACATCCCCATAAGAGAATCTTACAGGAAATCCCTACGTTTCAGAGCAGGCTCTATGCACTATCAGTTCTCTGCACTTCCATTTGGCTTATCTATTGTGCCCAGGGTATTCTCAAAGTGCCTAGCTCCAGCCATTGCTTATTGCAGGCAGAGAAGGTTTCAAATTTACCCATACTTGGATGATTGCCTGATTCAGGCGGACAGTCAGAAATTGCTACTACAGCAGCTGGCATTTGTAAAGAGACCTCTAACTTCACTGGGGTACACCATCAATGAAACAAGATAACATCAGGTACCCAGCCAACAGATTGTATTCCTGTGAGCAAGCTTGAACACAACTTCCCAGATGGCATTCCTCACTGCAGAAAAACAAATCTGTTTGACAAATTGCTTCAATCTTCTGGCCACCAAAACCCGGCTATCTGCAAGAAAAATACTGCAGCCCCTAGGGTTCATGGCCTCTTGCATTCTGCTAATTCCATATGCAAGACTGCACATGAGGAAACTTCAGTGGTACCTAAAACGTCTCTGGTGTCAACATTCTCAGGACCTGGAAACAATGAATCTGATATTGTTAATCCTCGTTCATTCCTTACGTATGGGTATCTGTTTCGAGCTCGGAACCGAGCTGGCCATTTTTCAAGCTCACATCAGCTTCAAATTCTCAAACTAAATTCTTACCCACAATTCCCCTCTCCCTGCTACCTCAGATTTCGTTTGCTGCATTGCCATCCGGTCATGTCGAGTTACTTCTCCTGAGCTAAGTACAGTTAATTGTTGTTTAATTGCTTTACAAATTACTTTTCTGTCAGAAAAGTTGATATTTTATTGTCTCTTGCCCTATCGCCTCTAGCGTTCATAATTTCCTCAGGTTTTTTCTGTCCTTTACTTACCTTTTTTTACCACGAGGTAATTTCTCCTTGCCATCGTTGGTAATCCCTTTCCTTTCCTCTTTCATACCTTCGGGTACTGTCTTGTACCATTGTTGGTACTTTTCTATTTGTTAATATGGCAGATAAAAAGGGTAGTCCAGGGTTTAAGAAGTGTTCTGATTGTGGACACAAACTGCCTACTTCTGATGCACACTCTTTGTGTTTATTGTTTGGGAGCATCCCATTTATCTGTTGAACCTCCTTGTACTATATGTGAAAACTTTTCTAATAGAACTTTGTTAAAAAAGGAAAAATAAGCCGATACTGTAGGGACTTCTAAAATCTCCCTTTTCAGAGGCTATTTCTGGGTCAGAGGTCTCAACCCCTCCTAAAGCTCATAAGAAAATGGATGATGTCCTTCAAGAATGCAACTGCAGTCATAACATATGGGTTGTCCTGCCTCAGGCAGCCCTCGGTCGGCCGGATTCCAAAGTCTGGGTCCGACGTCGGCTGATGTCGCATTTCTCTTCGACGTCAGAGCGGCTGGAGTACATAAGCATCAGCCAACGCCATCTTCTCCAGTCTTTCTTGCCACACGGTGCCCGAAGCAGAAGCAGTTCGCAAGTGCCGGTCGGTCAGCTCCTGTATTCTTCGAATCCGAAGTCATCAAAAAAGCTAAGTACCCCGTTGGGGACCTTTTCTTGCCTCAGCCGATGTCAGAAATTGCTGAAAAAGTAAATAATTGTTTGTCTTGTGGTAAACAAATACCTCATAAGGATTTCCACTCTTACTGCCTCCCTTGCCTTGGCCCAGACCACGACGTCTCGGCCTGTGCCGCCTGTGCTCGCTTTAACAAGCGCACTCTCAGGCGCCGGGCGGAGTTCGCTGAAGACTTTTTCGGCGATAAATTTGATTATACGATGCCGTCGGAACAACCGACAACGCAGACTCCTAAGAAATGAAAAGACCGGGACCGACATCCTCGGCCCGCGTCTTCCACCGACACCACGCCAAAATTAACCACGAGTGCTCTGGTTCCCTCTGAGGCGGTTATTCCACCGCTCTGAACCGAAGACACCGCATTACCGATACCTCCAATACCGGAGGCCACTCCGACGCCTGTTATTGACTTTCCTCCGGATACTGAAACCGAGGAAATGCCCGAGACCATTGCTGTGGATAAGGTCACTCCTGCATGTGGAGCGGCTAGGCCTCCCATGTCCATGTCTATCAAGGCCTACACACGGGCCAAAGCAGCCAGCAAGACCAAGCATTTTTCTGCTAAGACCTTACCTCAGCCTACTCCTGAAACTCAAATCATGGCTGTGGCCACAGATTTAATTTCCCTGATCAGAGGTTCCCAGGCCCACCCTGAGAGAGGATCCCAGACTCCTCCTGATAAGAGGCCTAGGGTTGAACCCCCTGATCCTCTCCCCACTGATGAAGATTCTGAGGACAATGTTCACTCCGAAAGCCAGGAAGAGCCCTTCCAGACCTATGAGGATTCAGATGCAGAGGACTCTATCCCCTCGGCTTCTCCTCCTGAGGATATGTCTTTTGGGGAAGTTCTGCACTCCATGAGGGAGCATTTTAAGTGGCAAGGCCAGGAATATTCAGATTCCAGAAAGCGCCTTCGAACCTTCCTTAAAAAGCCCCAACACAGACCCTTAGCTATACATCCTGTGCTTGATGTTTTGGATGATTTATACTCTGACTCCAGTGTTACCCCTGATACTCTTCCTCCTGCTCCTGTCAAGCCTGACAGATACACTATAGGGTCCCAGAAACCCATTCTCATTTCTTTAGGGCCCATGCTGTTGATTTAGAAACAATTTCCCAGGGGCCTAAAGGGGTTTCAGCTACCACCTCCAAAAACCCTTTGCCCTCCGACAGGGAAGCAAGGTCCTTAGAGAGATGGGGGAAGAAGGTCTACACCTCCACTACTTTATCTATGAGAGCTCTCAATTGTCTCTTTCACATGTTTCAATATCAGGATTTCCTGTTGGATGATTTACAGAAAAGATTGGCCTCCCCTGAACCTTTAGATAGGAAGTCTTTGCAGGAGGCTGTACACAATTCTCAGCAAGTTAGCAATCACTTTCTACAGTGTGGATATGATGCATTGGAAGCTTCATGTAGGGCAGCTATGACAGGGGTGGTCATTCGTAGACATGCATGGTTAAAAGATCAACCTTTACCAGATCATGTTAAGGCAAAACTTCTTGATGCACCCTTGGAAAAGAACAAGCTTTTTGGTGCTAATGCTAAAGATGTGTTAAAGTCCATTGAGGAAAAAGCCAAGTCAGTTCAGACGGTCAAAGATTTCCTCCAGGTTCAGCCACCTAGATTCAGCAGGAACTGGCCTTCTAAAAACTGGTCCTTTCCTAATCCTGAAAAATTTCAAAGGGGCAAAAGCAGGCGTGCCCGAGGAAGAGGTCAATACAGAGGATCCTACAGGGGACGACAATGGCAACCAGGAAACCAAAGAAGTGACACAGGGGTTTCTCCCGCCCCACAGAGACATTCTCAATGACTTTCCTCTAGGTCCGCTGACCAAGGAGCAAGCAGAAGCTCCTTTGGGTGGAAAACTATCTGTTTACAAGAAATTGGCACAAACTAACAAAGGACAAATGGATTTTGGACATTATAGACCACGGTTACAGGTTCCATTTTCATACCTTGCCAAGAAAACTGGGTATGCCAAACCTGCCACAAAACCAGAGGGCAGAGGCTATCAAGCAAATTTCTCTGCTTGCTCAGATCAAAGCAATAGAAAAAGTTCCACAACAAGAACAAGGTCAGGGATTTTACTCAAGACTGTTCCTTGTTCCAAGAAAAGAAACTCAATGGAGACCAATACTGGACTTGTCCGCTTTAAACACTTTTCTCATAGTACCAAAGTTCAAAATGCTGACTCTACAGCAACTCCTTCCCATGCTGGGCAAGGGGTCTTGGCTGATTACTCTGGACCACAAGGAGGCATACCTGCATGTCCCTATCAGACACAGCTGCAGAAGATACCTCAGATTTCTTGCAGGGCCAGAGCATTATCAATTCTCAGCATTGCCATTTGGCTTATCTACTGCCCAGAGTATTCACAAAATGCCTGGCTTCAGTAATTGCTCATTGCAGGCTCCAGGGATTCAAATCTACCCTACCTGGACGATTGCCTCATACAAGTGGACGACAAACTAACTTTGACAAAAAACTTGAATTATGTCATACATTTGCTACAGGCTCTGGGATACACAGTCAGCTTTCAAAAGTCAAGACTTCAGCCATCCCAGCAAATTACCTTCTTAGGAGCCAAACTAGACACAGCCTCTCAAATGGCTTACCTGACAGAAGACAAGCAAAAGAAGCTAACTCTTTACTTCAAAACTTTAATAAAGCTCACCCAGATGACTGCAAGGAGATTCCTACAGGCCCTGGGTTACATGGCATCCTGCATTCTCCTGGTACCACTAACAAGACTACACATGAGAAAGCTTCAATGGTACCTAAAAAGCTTATGGTCTTAACACAGCAACAACCTGGAAGCAACCATACCACTCATTCCATGTCTTCAAAAGGAATTTCTATGGTGGGCCTCAGTAAGCCAGTCAAACACAGGTATGTCATTCAAAAAACCTCAGATAACACAGACCATGACCACAGATGCCTCAGACCTTGGATGGGGGGCGCACATGGAGGGCAGATGTATTCAAGGACAATGGTCTCCAAAGGAAACACATCTGCACATCAACCAAAAAGAAATGCTGGCAGTAATGCATGCCATCGAGGCCTTCGGACAACAACTACAACCAGGCCACCTACTAATACGGACAGACAACACCACTGTGATGTGGTACATAAACAAGCAGGGGGGCACTCATTCTTACCCCCTTTGCAGACTGACAATGAATCTTTGGGAAAAATCACTGAGCCTAAACATACAGTTGCAATCCCAGTTTGTTCCAGGCAAAGACAATGTTCTGGCGGACAGTCTAAGCAGGAATTTCCTAGACCCACACGAATGGAGGTTACATCCAGAAATCTTTATACGACTCACTTTGACATGGGGCAGGCCGGACATAGACCTATTTTCCTCCCACCTCAATCATCAAATACAGAAGTTTTGTTCAAGGACATATCATCCAAAAGCATGGAAAATAGATGCTCTCTCATTCAACTGGAGCTCCCTAAAAATCTATGCATTTCCACCTCTGCCACTGATGACCACAGTGTTACTAAAGATCAAAGCAGAGCAGCCCAAGGGAATCCTAATAGCTCCAGACTGGCCAAGACAGCACTGGTACCCACTACTATGGAGCATATGTCACAACAAAACATGGGCCCTCCCTCAATGGCCCCAACTTTTGACTCAACACAACTTCAGGACAGTCCATCCCAACATCTAGACGCTGCAGCTAACAACTTGGGAGATCCCATGAATAACCTCAACCTACCTCTTTCCAAAGAAGTTCAGCGGATACTGACAGAAGCCCGCCGACCATCCACCAGAAAGGTTTATTCAGCCAAATGGAAGAGATTCAGCATTTGGAATACCACCAAGGACCATGATGCATCACTTTTGAGCATCCCACTCATCCTGGAATATTTGGCAGATATGCTACATAATGAACTCTCATACTCCTCTATAAAAATACATGCTTCAGCTATCTCAGCTAGATACAACACTGATCCACCTGTGTTTTCACATCCTTTGTTAAGGCAATTTCTTAGAGGAATCAAGAATATCAAGCCCCCAAGAAAGGCACCAGTACCAGCTTGGGACCTCAATTTTGTCCTAGAAAAATTGACTTTACCTCCCTTTGAGCCAGCAGCTTCTGTGGATTTAGAATTTCTCTCCTGGAAGACAGAATTCCTGTTGGCCATTACCTCAGCGAGAAGGGTTTCAGAATTACAGGCCCTAATGGCTATACCACCGTTCATAACTTTTCACAGAGACAGGGTCTCTTTACGAACCAACCCTACCTTTCTCCCAAAAGTGGTATCTAGGGTCTCTTTAAATCAAGCAATTCATCTGCCTACCTTCTTTCCCAATCCTGAGAACAAAGGGGAAAGACTGTTGCATACCTTGGACATTCACAGACAGCTTCGCTACTACCTGGACAGAACCAAGACCAGTAGGAAGTCTGATCAGCTTTTTGTAGCTTACGCCCCTGGAGTACAAGGAAAAGCAATTTCAAAACAGACAATTTCTAAATGGATTGGACATTGCATCAGATTCTGTTATTCCCTTCATGGAAAGAGTGTGCCAGCCAATGTCAGACCACACTCCACCAGAGCTACAGCCACCTCTACAGCATTCTTAAGAGGGGTGCCTACAAAAGACATTCTAGAAGCTGCTACATGGAGCTCCGTGCATACATTTTCCAAACACTACAACCTTCCTCTATATTCCAGATCCAGAGCAGGCTTTGCTTCTGCAGTCCTGCAGGGATTGATAGCTACACCATCCTTTTCTTAGAGCATTCCACCTCCCCCAGCTAAGCTATGGTATTCAACCCATATGTTATGACTGCAGTTGCATTCTTGAAGGACATAGTACAGTTTTGTACCTACCATAAATGTAGATGTCCGATAGATATGCAACTGCAGTCGGGTTTTCCCTCCCTCCTTCCCCTCTATGCCTTGGGTCCACTCCTATCCCTGTTACCCTTAGCTGGGGATATCTGTTATGGTGTATCTGTTTATTGGTTATTTATTTGTCTGGAAATCTGTTTTATCTTCCAATTTGATTACAGCCTTCCTTGGAGGGCACCTGGCATCTGGGGCAAGAAACACTGAAGAAGATGGCGTTGGCTGATGCTTATGTACTCCATCCGCTCTGACGTCGGAGAGAAATGTGACATCAGCCGACGTCGGACCCAGACTTTGGAATCCGGCCGACTGAGGGCTGCCTGAGGCAGGACAACCCATATGTTATGACTGCAGTTGCATATCTATCAGACATCTACATTTATGGTAGGTACAAAACTGTACTTTTCTACTAAGGCTAAATCCTTGCCTTCATCCCCGGCTGGACTCTCTCAACAACCAAAATCCAAAAAGGCTAAAATTTCGGCTCCAGAGCTCTCTCAGTCAGCTACGGTGCTTTCGGTGCCCAGACCTTCGGCTCCATTAGTGATTTTGGCTCCGTCCTCCCCAGCAGCCTTCTACATATCGGCACCGAGGGGCTCCTCGGTTCAGATCTTTACCACTGTATCGGCACCAACCGTTCAATCGGTGCAGACCTTGTCCGCGTCAGCTCCAAGATCTTCCTCGGAACCGAGGCCTTTATTACTGACTCCAGTTTTGTCGGTTCCACTTTCGGCACCTACAACCACTTTGGCACAGATCCTTGCATTGGTGCAGACAATGACATTGGCACCGATGACTTCGGTGCAGACTGCAGTAGTTCTGTCTTTCTCGGCACCGTTGACCTCTGTGTGGTCAGATGAGATGGGCACCGAGTCTGCCTCTTTTGTGGACAGGCCTGTTTCTCCCTTAGTTTCTGTGAGATCCACTAGATGTCTTTCAGAAAATGATGTATTGCGTCTTGTGGACCAGGCATTCTTGGCCAGAGCTATTCCATCCCCCAGGAACTATCCTTCTTTGGGAGGTGATGACCCATCTCAAAGACACCTTCTTATTTTCCTCCTTCATTGCCTTTGAAGTCCATGATTGGATTTATTGATCTCACTAAGGAACTGCAGTTGCCTTCATGACAGGATAGTTTTCCTACGACCCAGGATGTAAGCTGTGACACACATAGCTTGCTGCTCCACAGCCATCCAGGGACTCTGAGTCGGCAGGCTGAGCCACTTAGGGGAGGAGTGCCTCCTGTCCTTGACATACACTCCTGCCCGGGTGGACCAGCCTTCCAACTGATGGAGAAGGCTTTCTCCGCTGCTGGCAATACCGGACTGTCTATTCCTCTGCCTTCCTCTGTTACACTGGTTTCACAAGTCACACCTAGCGGACACCAGGTGCAAGGGCCTCAGGACATATTCCCTCAGGAATCCCCTTTCCCATTGTCTTCCCCAGCTTTTCCTGCTGAGGAGGTAAACCAGAAAAGTTTGTGTAAGAGGAAGCACATGGACTCCACAGAGGAGTCTCTCACCGAAGACCCAGATTTCGATGAGGGAGAAGGATCCCCTCGGTCACCCTCTGAGATATCCTTGAAATCCTGAAACAGAGAGGTGACTGGCAGCCCTCTAATCCGACCCCTGAGGAATCTGTGTTCCTGCAGGCTTTTCGCGCCCGGTCCCCTACCTCCTAGGTTGCTCCACCTGCCGATGAACTTGTCAAGTTCATCATGCAGCATGCTTGGAAGGCCTCTGATACTGTTGAAGCTATTCCCCAGAGGCCATATAAGATCTTGTCCCTCCTGCTTCAGATCCCCATTGGTCCAAAGGTCTTCCTGTAGATGCTTTGGGTGTTGGCGGCAGCAACAAAAAAAGGATCTGGCAGAAGAAGAAAGCCAGACTCCATCCACCTAACAAAGAGTCCCGGGCCCTGGACAGAATAGGGAAGTGCACTTTTGCTGCAGCAACCTTTGCTGTCAGGTCCCTGAATTATATAGCACATTTTACCAGGCTTCAAAGGGATCTGGTTTCTGAGCACTCTGAAACCTTGGCTGGTGCAGTATCTGATGAGGTCCGTGACAAAGTGGCCTCTCAGCTGGCCACCATTGAGTCTATATCTAACTCCTCTATGCATTTGATGTCTCACGCATCAGAAGGAACAGCTAGAGTGGCGGGTTCAGCTGCGGTCTTGAGACGACATGCCTGGATGCGCTTGTGCAACTTCGCTGAACCTTTTAAGTCTTTCTTTCTTAATGCCCGCATTGAGCCTTCCTCATTGTTTGGGCCCAAAGTTAAAAGCACACTGGCCAGATGTGAACAAGATGGTAAGACCCTTTCTGCCGTAAGTGCCCATTATTCTTCCCCTCAATGTGCTTTCTCCTGAAACCAAAAGAGTGGGAAGATATGGTTCAAGAAATCTCAGGGTCTTTTCTGTGACACACAGGCTGAGTTCTCCCCCAGAGGCAGAGGGGGAAACTCTCAGAGAAGATGCTCCTTTCGAGGCAGAGGGGGACCGCGTAACCAGGGTTCAAGGGATTTTTTCCCTGGCCAATCCTACCAGTGCTCCTGAAGAGCGGCCCAACTCCTTTCCTCTGGAGGTGGTTGGGGTACGTTTCTCCTTGTACCCTTCTGCCTGGCCTAACCATCACCACTGATTCTTGGGTACAAAGGATCATAACCAGAGGTTATCATATCCCCTTCGATCTTTGTCCCGTCCCTTCAAATAATCTTCCCGACGTTCCACCCAGTCAAAGGGAAGAAGCAGCACTAGAGATAGAAAAGGTCTTACCATCTTGTTCACAGCCCATACATGTCAAGCAGAGCACCTCCTTGGCCCTCTTCAAAAGGAACCTTGATGATTGGATAGGAGATAGGAAATTCACCCCAGGGATCATGTCAGTCGCCCTGCTAGACAGGGGCCCAGAGAAGTAAATATTGGGGGAAGAAATATCCAGGGAATTGTTATGGCTAGGCTTGTATAGGCCCTAGGGCCGATAGCCTAGTACCAACCTATGAACCTATAATAAAAGCTGCTAAGAAAGAGAGTCATCCAAATAGTCCCTCCAGACCAGATAGGATCTGGATTCTACATAAGACTATTTTTGGTGCCAAAGAAAACCGGGGACTGGAGATCAATTTTGAATCTCAGTGTATTGAACAAGTTTGTGAGAGTACAAATATTCCAGATGGTCACTATACAGTCTATCCTCCCACTTTTGGAAAAAGATGATTGGATGTGCTCTATAGATCTTCAAGATGCGTACTACCACATAAAGGTGGACAGGCCATCAAGAAGATTTCTGCGCTTCCATGCAGGAGCCAGTCACTACCAGTTCAGAGTACTGCCCTTCAGACTCTCTACAGCCCCCAGAGTGTTCACAAAGTGCATGGCAGTTGTCACAGCTCATTTGCGACTTTAAGGATTCCAGGTGTTTACGTACCTAGACGACTGGCTCATTTCCGCCCCCACCAGACATCCTTGCTGCTCAAAGGCTAGGCATAACCATAAACTGGCAGAAATCTAATCTCACCCCATCTCAGTCAACAGAATTCATAGGGGTTATCATGGACACAAAAAAACTGCAGAGCTGCTATTCCAGAGCACAGAATTTTAAGGATACAGCAACAACTAATTCCAATCCTTTCAAAGGAAAAATCCACAGCTCACTCGGTTCTACAGCTGTTGGGTTCCATGGCAGCCTCCATCACCATTATTCCCCTGGCCAGGTTTCACATGAGGCTTCTACAATGGCTACTGCTCACCCAATGGTATCCTTTTCAGTATCCTGTTTCAGCCATGATTCAAGTAACCCACAGGTGCAAACAGGATTTAAATTGGTGGATGACACAATCTCTCTCAATGGTCTCACCCTTTTCCCCCCAGCAACCCAAGGCCACAGTGACAACGGAAGCCTCCCTGATGGGCTGGGGGGGCTATGTCAGGGACAGACAGTCCAAGGCACTTAGTCCCAACCAGAGCCCTATCTGCATATAAATGTTCTAGAGTTGAGGGCGGTGCTTCTGGCGTTGCAAGCATTCCATCCCCTGCTCCTGTCTGGAAAATTGCGATTCAGACAACATGGCGGTGGTCTGGTACATCAACAAGCAAGGTGGAACCAAATCTTACTCCCTTTGTCGAGAGGCCATGAGGATATGGCAATGAGCGATGGCTACCAACCGTTTTCTTCTAGCAATGCACATTCCCAGGAGTTCCAACGTGATAGCAGACAGACTCAGCAGGTGCATTTTGCAACCTCACGAATGGTCCCTGAATCCCTTGATAGCGGCGGCGATCTTCCCCCACTGGGGCCTTCCTTGCTGCGACCTCTTTGCATCCCCGACCAACTACAAATGCAGCAACTACTTCACTCTGATTCCCCCTCCGGGACAGTCACCCAGGGACGATCTAGTCCACGATTGGCCCTCGGGTCTTCTCTATGCGTTTCTGGCCTTTCCTCTCATTCCCCAGTTTCTGAAGAAAGCCCGGCAGTTGAAGAGCAAGGTAATCCTCATAGCACCATATTGGCCATGACAGATTTGGTTCCCATTCCTTTGGCCTTACCTACTAGATCGACCATGGATCCTCCATCCAATCCCGGAGTTGATCTCACCCATAGAACCTGATTCATCCCAACCTGAACAGCCTGAAGCTAACGGCTTGGCTACTCCAATTCCCTTGATTGCCAGGTAGAATGATCTTTCTTTACCAGTACGTGATATTCTCATTGCTTCTCATAAGTCTTCCATTAGAATTACTTATCTGAGCAAGTGGAAAAGATTTACCTGTTGGCTGAAAGATAAACAAGTAGACCCCTTTTCAGCACCAGTATCGATAATAATAGACTATCTGGCCGACGTGTTTCAATCGGGTCTATCGACCTCTACCATTAGAGTTCATTTGGCTGCAATTTCTAATTTTCATGAGGGTGTCCAAGATTCCTCTCTTATATCCCATAAATTGTGCAAGACCTTCAAAAAGATGTGACTCATCTGAAGCCACCTTTTAGAAAACCTATTCAGCCATGGGATTTATCATTAGTTCTACAAGCTCTGACAATGGCACCTTTTGAACCAGCCTCTTCTTGCAAGCTCAAGTATTTGTCATGGAAAACCTTGTTTTTGGTCACTATAACTTCTGCCAGATGTATTTCTGAACTTCAAGCTTTATGTATCAAGAGTCCATACTTGATTTTTCATAGAGATAGAGTGTCTCTGAGAACTAATGCGTCATTTCTGCCTAAAGTGATCTCTGAAATGTCCATTAATCAAGCCATTGAATTGCCAGTTTTCTTCCCCTACCATTCAAACAGATGAGAGTATTGCCTACATACCCTTGATATACACAGGCAAATCTGTTTTTTCCTTAACAGGACTTAACTCTTTCGTAAATCTGACCAGTTATTTTTGGCCTTTTCTGGATCTAGATTAGGATCTGCTGTTGCTAAGGTCACATTAGCTAGATGGTTGAAGGACTGTGTGACCTTTATTTACACACAACGTAATATCTCGTTGCCTACTACCATGAAAGCTCATTCAACAAGGTCAGTGGCATCTTCTGCTGCCTTCCATGCCAGAGCTTCTTTACATGACATCTGTGCAGCTTCAACTTGGGCTACCCCTCATACCTTCATCAATCATTACAAATTGGATTTGGCCTCCATGGGAAGAGCATCTTTTGGTTCTATGGTATGCTCAGGAATGTCCTTCCATGAGAGCCTCCCAGGAATAGAGGTAGCTGGGGACTCTGTCCCATACGTAAGGAATGAACGAGGATTAACAATATCAGATAAAGAAGTTATGTCTTACCATAACGTTCCATCTGTATTGTTGATCCTCGTTCAGTCATTACGACCCTCCCCCTTCCCCCTCCTGTGGTTTCTAGTGGATCTCACCATCCAGTTCTCTTGGACTATTTGACCAGAGGTAGTCTCTACCTTCTTTAACTTGCAAACTCAATCTGAGGTAATAGAGAGAGGGGAATTGTGGGTAAGAGTTTAGCTCGAGAGTGTTTGAAGCTGACACGAGCTTGGAAAATGGTCGGCTTGGTTCTGAGCTTGGAACAGATACCTATATGTAATGACTGACCGAGGATCAACAATACAGATGGAACGTTATGGTAAGACATAACTTCTTTTTCCTATCATTCCTTGCCTAAGGACAGAGTTCCTTTGGTGGGCAGAAACCTGCAACCACAACAAGGGACTCCCTTTCACTCTACTCCCTGCCGCCCAAACCCTAACAACAGATGCATCAGACTATGCATGGGGGGGCTCACATGGCAGGGGCAATGCATTCAGGGCAAATGAAGTCCAAAGCAAATGCACCTGCATATCAGTCAAAAAGAAATGTTAGCTGTACAGAATGCTCTGACAGCCTTCAATGGCCTTATTCTTCCAGGACAACTATTGGTAAACACAGATAACACCATAGTTATGTGGTACGTAAACAAGCAGGGGGGAACCCATTCCTGCCCACTGTGCAGATTAGCCATGGCTGTGTGGAATACAGCCTTGAGCAATCAAAGTGCACCTGCAAGCTCAATTCCTGCCATGCAAACTAAATTCACTGGCAGATGACTTAAGCAGAGATCTCATGGACCCATATGAGTGGAAACTGGAACCCAAAATATTCAAGCTTTTGAGGAACAGGTTGGGGGCACCAGAAGTGGACCTCTTTGCTTCCCCTCAGAACTAGTAATTGAACAAATATTGCACCAGAACTCCCCACAGCCAAGCTTGGAAAGTGGATGCCCTGTCCTTTACCTTGGAAAGCCTCTCAATCTGTGCTTTTCCCTCTCTGCCCCTCCTCTCGAAGGTTCTACTAAAGATCAAACAGGACAAACTAAAGACAATCCTGATTGCACCGGACTGGTCACACCAACACTGGTACCCTCTTTTTGCACAGTCTGACAATAGTGCCACCATGGCACCTGCCTCAGACCCCTCCCCTACTGTTCCAGCAGGAGGGCCAGATTTTGCACCCTCTGCTGCAGACCCTGTACCTAGCAGCCTGGTTCATCCCCTGAATTCATCACCAGCAAACCTCAGTAAGCAGGTGCTGGATGTCATTCTTGAGGCAAGGAGGCCTAGTACTAGAAAATCCTATTCAGAAAAGTGGAAGAGATACTGTTCCTGGAGCCAGTCTCAAGGAATGGACACAACTGTGCCCAGCTTACCTCGTATACTAGATTACTTAACAGAAATGCTCCACAAAGGCCTATGTTTGTCTTCAATTAAGATTAATGCCTCTACCATCTACCAAGCCACCTCTCTTCTATCACCCTCTGATGAGAGGAGCCAAAATTTAAGACCCCCCCCCCCAGGAGAGCTCCCACCCCAGCCTGGGACCTTAAATTTGTATTGGAAAATCTCATGCTTCCCCCCTTTGAACCTGCTACTACAGCAGAGTTAAAATTCCTCTCATGGAAAACAGCTTTACTTTTAGCCATCACTTCAGCAAGAAGAGTGTGTTCATTGCAGGCCCTTATGGCCATGGAACCCTTCATTATCTTCCATGCGGACATGGTTTCCTACAGGACTAACCCATCACTTATGCCCAAGGTGGTATCTAGTGTGGCTTTAAACCAAATCAATTAATTTGCCAACTTTTTCCCTAATCCTCAGAATAAAGGGGAAAGGATCTTGCACTCCCTGGTTGTGCACAGACAACTTAGATTCTATCTGGACAGGACTAAGCATCTCAGAAAATCTGACCAGCTGCTAGTCAGCTTTGCTGCAGGAGCAGAGGGCAAGGCCATTTCAAAGCAAACCATTTCTAAATGGATAGCACACTGCATCCATTTCTGCTACAAATACCATGGGAAACGTACCTCACAGAGGATCAGAACACATTCTACTAGGGCTACATCAACCTCTACATCATTTCTCAGGGGAGTCCCTACCAGGGACATCCTGGAAGCTGCAACCTGAAGCTCTGTACAGACGTTCACCAAGCATTACTACTTACCTATCTATTCTAAATCCAGAAATGTATTTGCAACAGCAGTCTTACAGAGCCTGATTGCCAGCCCTAATGCTTAACTACCTCTACCCATCCTTGGAATCAACCCAAATGTGATGACTGCAACAGTGAAACACTAAGAACATAGTACATTTGTGTACACATCATAAATGTAAATGTTTGAGTGTATTCACTGTTGCAGTCCTGGTTACCCTCCCTCCAGCCCCTTGACTTCCCTTTACTTCTACCTTTCTTTTTTGTTTGGAATATTTTACATCATTGGTAGTTGCTTTTTTGCTGGGGGAGTTCAATACCATGTAATTACTTCCTATTTTGGGGTCTCCTGACATCTGGGGCAAAAAAACTGATGCAATGTCATCGGCTGCATGTTTTATACCCCTGACGACCTGACATCATGGAAGAAGCGACAGCATCCAACACAGAAATCCCAAGACTCTGGTATTCAGGCCAACTGAGGGCTACCTGCAGGCAAGTAACCCAAATGTGATGACTGCAACAGTGAATACACTTGAGCAGCAACATTTATGGTAAGTGCACACAACTGTACTTTCTGGGCTCCCATCCCTCCTCAGGAGGTCCTGCCTTTTAGGCTAGGGAAAGAGCTTTTAGCCACTGCTTCGTCTCAGATGGCTCCTAGGTTTTTGGAATCTTCCCCTGTGATCCCAGCTTTTTCAGTTCAGCCACCAACCTCTGCCCCTGGATAGCACACACCACGGTCGCAAGAATTTCCTTCTAAAGGCACGCCCTCTTTCGAGTCGTCCTCAGATGTTCCCACTCAGGAGCCCCCTCGGAAGAAATTGTGTAAGTGGAAACACCTTTATTCTCTCGAAGAATCAGTCACAAAGGACATGGATTTCAATGAAGGGGGAGGGTTCCTCACAGTCACCCCCGGAAGACGTCTCCTTTGGAGACATTCTGGAGATCCTAAAACAGAGGGGTGATTGGAAGTCCAAAAACCCATCTTTGGAGGAATCTGTGTACTTTCAGGCTTTTGGTGCACACCCATCTACCTCCAGGGGGGGCCCTGCCCACTGTCGATTTAATTAAACTAATTGCTCAGCGGGCTTGGAAGGCTCCTGACTCTGGAACCAGTACCTCAGAGACATGACAAAATCCTTACTGTTCCAGAAGACCAACTGCATTGGCCTAAGGGCTTACTAGTATATGTCATGGTGGTAGTGGCCACCACCAAAAAAGAACTAGCTGAGGGAAGTACTGCTGTCCATCCCCTGAACCAAGAGTCCAGGACAATGGACATATTTGGGAAGCGGGTCTATGCATCATTGACCTTTTCCATCAGGTCCTTGAACTTTTTGGCACATTTCACAAGACTTCAAAGGGATCTGGTCAAGGAGCTGTCAGATACCCTGGAGAGAGCTGTCCCTGTGGGGATCCAGGAAAAAGTGGCCTCCCAGCTAGCTCCTCTGGAGTCTATCTCAAACTCGTTCATGAGGCTCATTGCGCATGCAGCCAAAGGGGTGACCAGGTCAGCAGCTACAGGCATTGCTATTCATAGACATGCTTGGATTTGCCTGTGTAAGTTTGCGGAACCATTCAAGTCTTCCTTCATCAATGCCCCGTTTGACGGATCTTCTTTATTTGGTCCCAAAGTAAAGGAAACTTTCTCCAGGTGTGAAAAGGATAGACAGACTTTATCTGCTGTGGGTGTGTGTTTTTCCACTCCTCAACGATCCTATTCCAGGAATCAAAGGAGTGGTAAGATATGGTTCAAGAAATCCCAGAAGCCTTTACAGGACACACATAGTTTGGACTCCCCTCGGGTCAGGGGGGGAGGTTATAGTGGAAGATGCCATCTCAGAGGCAGGGGTGATCCACAGAATCAAGGTTCCAGGGATTCGTTCTCTAGTCAACCCTATCAGTGCTCCTGAAGGGGGGCTCAATTGCTTACCTCTGGAAGCAGTCGGGGAAGATTTTCCTTGCACCCAAATGTCTGAGCACACATAATCACTGATGCCTGAGTGCTAAGGATCATTTCCAGAGGTTATCTAAATCCCTTCACCTTTTATCAGAGAACTCCAACAAGACTTCTCGGTGTTCCACTCAGAGTGTTCAAGCAGCAACAGAGATACAAAAGCTGCTAGAAAAAGAGAGTCATCCAAGAAGTCCCATCAGACCAACTAGGATCCAGGTTTTACTCAAGATTCTTTTTAGTACCAAAGAAAATGGGACCAGAGACCAGTTTTGGATCTCAGTATTCTAAACAAATTCATCCAAGCAGCAGAATTCCAGATGGTCACGTTTCAGTCAATTCTCCCCTTTTTTAGAGAAAGATGATTGGATGGGCTATATTAACTTTCAAGACATGTTTTACCACATAAAGGTGGACAAACACTTGAGAAAGTTTCTCCGCTTCTGAATGGGAGCCAGTCATTTCCAATTAATAGTGCTCACCACAGCCCCTAGGTTGTTCAAATGTATGGCAGCAGTCACAGCACATCTGAGGCTGCACGGATTCTGAGTGTTTCCTTACTTGGACAACTGGTTCCTCACTGCTCCCACCAGGCATGTACTACTGCAAGCTATAGACTACATTCTGAAGCAAGCCCTTCAGTTGGGCATCATGGTCAATTCTGCAAAATCTCAGCTAACCCCTTCTCAGGACATGGAATTTATCAGAGCTCGCCTCAGCACTGTTTCTTGCGTAGCATTCCTTCCACTACACATTGCAGAAAATTCAGTCGCAGGTCCTCCCTCTTTGCTCTAACAAAATTCCTGCTTATCACATTCTGCAGGCATTGGGCTCGATAGCAACAGCAATTACATTGGTTCCATTGACAGGATGTCACATGAGACTTCCCCAATGGTTACTTGCAAACCAATGGACTATTCTAACCCACCCCATGAACCGTTTAATTTTCATATCCAGTTGATGCAAGGACTACTCTGCTGGATGCACTCACAGGAGGTTCTTCTACGCCACCCCTTTGTTCCCCCTCAGCTGAAGGCCATAGTGACCATTGATGCTTCCCAGATGTGGTGGTGGGGGCATTATCTCCGGAAAACAATCCAAGGCACTTGGTCCCCCTCTGAGGCTAATTTTCATATCCGTGTTCTAGAGTTAAGGGCAGTGCTTTCTGGCATTGCAAGCATTTCACTCTGCCTTACCTCAAGGGATAATAGCTATTCAGTCAGACATGTCTGTAATCTGGTACATCAACAAATGGGGAGGGGGGAGCCAAGTCCTACCTATTGTGTTGAGAAGCCCTTCAAGTGTGGCAGTGGGCTGTAACTTCCAACCACTTTCTGATAGCAGTGCACATCCTGGGGAGTTCATGATTTCAGACAAACTAAGCAGGCCTCATGTGTGGTCTCTGAACTCCATAGTAGCAAAAGAGATCTTTCTTCACTGTGGCCAACCTTGCTGTGACCTGTTTGCTTCACCCCTGAACAAGTGCAGAAGCTACTTTGCCCTAATTCCCCCTCAGGGGGAGTCTCTCAGGTATGCTGTTCTCCACGATTGGCCACCAGGTCTCCTTTATGACTTCCCCCTTTCCTGTTGATTTCTCTCTTTCTCAAGACAGCAGCTCGGTTGAGAAGCAAAGTGATCTTCATTGCTCTTTACTGGTCTCGACAGATATGGTTTCCCTTCCTGTGGTCTCATCTACACCACTCGTGGACTTGAGACCCAGTTCCGGATCTCTTATCCCACCCCCAGGAACTATTGCATCCCAGTCTTCAAACTCTCAAGCTAACTGCTTTGTTTCTCCAATTCTGTCACCAGACATAATGGCATTCATAGGTTCATAGGCTGGTACTAGGCTATCAGCCCTAGGGCCTATACAAGCCTAGCCATAACAATTCCCTGGCTATTTCTTCCCACACTATTTACTTCCCTGGACCCCTGTCTAGCAGGGCGACTGACGTGATCCCTGGGATGAATTTCCTTTCTCCCATCCAATCGTCAAGGTTCCTTTTGAAGAGGACCAAAGAGGCACTCTGCTTGACATGTATGGGCAATCTATTCCAGAGTCTGGGTCAGGAACCTATCCCTCCAGCATGTTTTGTTTATTGTGATGACAAGGTTTAGCTCCCTGGAGCGTGTGGCTCTGAGGGATTGGGATTTCTTTAAATGTAGCATGTCCAACAGCTCTGGGTTTGACATGGCCTTGTATGTTAAGCAAAGATCGCTTCTGAGTAGACGATATGCGACAGAGTATAGCTAGAGTTTTTAAAGGTGGTCAGCATAGGGCATCTGCTTTAGGCCTGTGATTCTTTTAGTGAGGTATTTCTGTGACACATTTTGTTGACTTCCCATAAACCATCCACCAGGAGTCTGTACTTTAGTAAATGGAAGAGATTTTCTATTTGGGTTTCTGACAATGGTCTGGATCCCTTTTCAGCGCTAGTAGAAAACATTCTGGAGTTTCTAGCTACCATTTTTAGTAATGACGCTTCTGCTTCTACAATCAAGGCTGTCTTAGCAGCTATTTCAAATTTTCATAATGGTATTGGAGATCAGCCCTTAATTTCTCACAGACTTTGTAAGGTTTTTCTTAAGGACACAATCCCCTTGAAGCCTCCTTTCAAAAACCCTCTTCCACCATGGGACCTGACCCTTGTGATACAATTACTTACTTCATCTCATTTGAACCTGCAGTGACTTGTGATTTAAAATTCCTTTCTTGGAAGACATTACTTCTCATAGCTGTCACTTTGGTGAGACGAATCTCCAAATTCCATGTTTTATGTTCTAAAGCTCCATATTTAAGTTTTCCATAAAGACAGCGTGTCACTCAGAATGAACCCAACTTTCCTTCCTAAAGTGATATCAGAGACCAATATCAGTCAGTCCATAGACTTGCCTGTATTCTTCCCAAATTTTTCAGATATAAAGGCAATTACTGCCTGCAGCTTCTGGATGTACACAGGCAATTATGTTTCTATCTATATAAAATGAAACAATTTAAATGATTAGGACAGTTATTTATATCCTTTGCTAGTGCAGATTTGGCAAACCAGTACCTAAGGTGACTCTGTCCAAGTGGTTAAGGGATTGCATCTCTTTCATTTACACAAAACAAGATGAAGCTCCTTATGCCAGTCAAAGCACATTCTACCAGATCTATGGCAACTTCAGCTGTTTTCATTCCAAAGCTTCCATGTCAGAAATTTCAGCAGCTGCAACATGGGCTATTACACATACTTTTATTAGTCATTACAAACTGGATATGGTCTCCAGGGGGAGAGCCACCTTTGGCTCTATGGTTTCCCTCCTTTAGACTTTTGGTGGAGTGACATCCTGTCTTGGGTTCTTATAGTTATGGATACCTTGGACAAAGTTTCTGACATGTAGAGTGTTTCTCTGCATGATAGCAAACTTGATCTGAGGTAATGTGGAAAGGGGCATTGTGGGTAGACTTGCAGCTCAAGAGAGATTTTTATTGGCTGATGTGAGCTATATAATGGCCAAATTGGTTCCAAGGATTGGCAGCACAGAATGTTATGGTAAGATATAACTTCTTGTTTGCATCGCTCAGGCTTGGGTGTTGATCAATGAGATTTTCTGCAGCAATCTTTGATATCCTATTGCAATCTCTTGCTCTCTCTCTGAAATTCTCACCTTTTTCTCCCATTAGGAAAAAAAAAACTGTCTTTATCATAGTTTCATATGCATCACACACCTTTGATGCCCTTTCAGGCTGGTCTCTTACATAAGGTAGAAACAACTCTGATCCAAAACAATACCAAAACAGCAAAATCTTCAGAAGTCAGGAATCGAAAAACAGGAACCAAAGTCAAATCCAAAAGCAAATTCTTTATTCTCCAGCGCCTCGGTGTAACAACCTTTCAAGAGTATACATTCTCACTGAAAGAATGGATATATGTATACTCATAGAAATTAATTAAACAGTTATGTTCAAAAAAGTTTTAAAGCAGACACCTCCAGTTTATTTCATTATTCAGTCCACAGGGTGTCATTGTATTGTATTTCAAAATAAAAATACTTTCCTTATATTGTAAGTTATATTTCAAAGCATTTTCATCATTACAAAGACATTTCACACTTTCTAAAACTGTTCCTGTTAAAAATGAAACATCACTATTATGATAAACACTAAAATGTGTGGCAATAAATTCATTTTCCCTTTTATGTCTTATGTCTCTAATGTGCTCACCTAACCTAATACGAAACTCTCTTTTAGTTTCACCTATATAATATAATCCACAGGGACAGTGTAAGGCATACACAATTCCCTTGCTTCTACAGGTAAAACTATCTCTTACTGTGAACCTAATGTTGTTAATATAATTCATAGGTTCATACTAGGCTATCTGCCCTAGGGCATTTATAAGCCTAGCCAGAGTGTGTTTGGCTTTCACCACCCATTTTAAATTAATTTTGCTATGCCTTTTTTTGAGGTTAGTATACTGTGCCTCTGTCTAACTGACACAGAAGTGATAGCCGGGGTAAACCTAATATCTCCCATCCACTCATCAAGATTCCTCTTGAAGAGAGTTAATGTGGGACTCTGCCTAACCTGGACTGGGATTTTATTCCAGAGTGAAGGGAGCCTCTGGGTTATGAATCTGTCCCTCCAGCATGTCCTATTTATTTCAGTGCTGAGGTTCAAGTCTCTCGAGCGTGTAGCTCAATGGGATTTGGATTTTCTGAGGTGCAGCATGTCCATTAATTCCGGGTTGGACATGGCTTTATACGTCAGGCACAGATCGCCTCTGAGCAGGCGGTATGCCACTGAGTAGAGCTGGAGTTTCTTTAACCGGGCAGCATATGGCATGTGTTTGAGCCCTTTGATCCTCTTGGTGAGGTACTTTTGGGGTCTTTCCAGTTGCTGCAGGTGTCTGGTAAGGTACATCCCAAAAAGGGCATTGTACTCAATTATGGGCCTGATGAGGGATGAGTAAAGAGGTACGATGACCTCCCCTGATCTAGATGTGAAACCCTTCATGATTAGGTGGGCTATATAAAATGTTTTTCTAACCACTTTGGCCACGTGGTTGTCAAATGAGAGATTGCTATCAACTTGGGTCCCCAGGTCCCTAATGACTTCTGTACTTAATGGATTACCACCTATGTGGTAATTTGTGGGCACTTTGTTTTTGCGGGGATGACTATACACTTTTTGGCATTTAGCTTGAGGCCATGGCTCTGGCACCAGTTGTCTGTTTCTATGAGGCCCTTTTGGAGGATGCTTGTGTCGGCTGGAGAGTTGATTATGGCACCCAGTTTGCAGTCATCTGCAAACTTGGTCAGCCACAGTCCTTCCGTATTGGCCTGTACCGCCGAGAAATATATACTGAACAAGAGAGGTCCCAGGACTGAGCCTTGTGGGACGCCACTTGTAACTGATTTGGAGTCTGACATGGCTCCAGCAATTCTAACCATGTGGGTTCTGTCCTTGAGCCAGTTTGCAACCCATCTAGTGACATAGGGGTTTATATTTAAGCTGGTGAGCTTATCTATAATGCCCGAGTGGGGTATTGTATCGAAGGCTTTTGCGAGGTCCAGGTAGGCTGTGTGGACCACCTTCCCCTCGTCAATGGCCTTGGTGACTGTTTCAAAGAAATCGACCAGGTTTAAGAGGCAGGATCTACCCTTAACAAAGCCAAACTGGGTAGGATCCAGTGTTTGTAGGTCCCCAATATCTTTATTTATGAGGTCCATGATGATCCTTTCCATAGCGTTGCAGACCAAGTTAGTCAGGCTTATGGGGCGATAGTTTCCAGGATCCGGCGATAGTTTCCAGGATCCGTTGAGGCACCACCTTTGTGGAGAGGGACCACTGTTGCTGTACGCCACTCTTTGGGTACATATCCTGTAGTAAGGCTAAGATTGAACAGTAGTTTTATGTTTGGGTTTAGCTCTTCTTGGAGTTCATGTAGGACGCAGCCCGGGACACCATCTAGTCCCATTGATGCTGTGTTTTTTGCTTTGGAGAGGGCGGCTCTTACCTGAGCATCTGAGATGTCAGGGGGGCAGCACTCTGTTGGGATAGATATTTGCCCTTTTGGTGGGGAGAGGGGGGAGAAGTTTGCACTGAACCTGTCAGCTAGGATGTTGGCAATGTCTGTGGACTTTGTGTATTTTTTGTCATTTTGGACTAATTCTGAGCATATCTGGGAATTCCCACCCAGGTTCCTAACATAACTAAAGAAAGCCTTGTGATTATCCTTAGTGTCCTGTGCAATTTTTCTCTTGAAGCTGGCCTTAGACGATTTTATGAGTGCCCGTAGTTTTTTGCTAATACTGATTAGCGATGCCTTCCCTTTTTGGGATTTTGCTCTATCATGTAGTAGCTTCCTCCTTCTATTGTATAGTTTGTTTATGGCTGGGGTCCACCAGACAGGACGTCTGCCTTTGGAGGATTGGGTCTTGGTTTTATTTGGGATTGCATGATCCATGCATTCCTGAAGGTGTTCATAGAATGCGTTTATAAAGGATTCTGCGGTCTGGGCCGTATTTTCCACAGGCCCGGGGGCTTTGAAGGATTTCGCCTCGGTTTTGAGGTGTGTGAAATTTGCTTTAGAGAAGATATTCACTGTGGTTTTTCTGGACAAGGGGTGGGGTCGGGATGTGAATATCCAGTGAGATTAGTTTATGGTGTGATCTTACCAGTGAGGGATACACTTCTGGTCTGGAGCATAGTGTCCCCATGTTGGTGATGATCAGGTCCAGTATGTTTTCCCCTCTTGTGGGAGTGGTAACAAGTTGTTCATTACATTTGAGTTTATAAATTCTAGGAACCTTTGGGCTAGGGTGTTGGAGCTAGAGTAATGCTCCCAGTCTATGTTTGGGTAGTTGAAGTCGTCCAATATAATGGTGTTTGGAGAGACCTTCATATTTTCCAGTATTCTCAGGAAGGCCAAGTGGGATTCCTGTGTTTGGGAGGGTGGTCTGTAGCAGGCTATAAACTGGAAGGCAGTTTTACCCACAGTTAGTTGCACATGGATAGTCTCTGATGCTTCGTGCTGTGCCACCAACCTGGAGTAAATGTTCTAACTATATTCTTACAAACACTGCATCTACTGCAACATTTTGTACCAAATTCACTTAGTGGTCTTGGTAAACAAAATTTTGGCATTACAAATTTACCATGTACCACCATATCTTTCAAATTTCTTCCTCTTTTATAGGGGAATAAAGGTTTTTGTGGCAAAATGTGCATCAACACCTTGTCTTTCACTAAAAATTTCCAAAAATGTTCCACTACATCCTTTATGTCTCCACTTTTTACATTATATGTAGAGACAAAATAAATATCCTTACAAGTTTTATCACTGGTTGCCAGATTATATTTCTTATAATGGTGATGTTCACCCTTATTACATTTATTCCTTACCATATTATTCTCCTTTTTTAACTTCATAAGGGCATTTTCTAAAATATTCACACTGTACCCTCTTTTCAAAAACATATATGTGATATCCCATTCCCTTTGTAAGTTTTCTTGTGTGTTACATAATCTAGATACCCTTGCCAATTCCCCATAAGGAAGAGCTTCCAAAGTATGTACAGGATGGCAACTAGATGCATGAAGGTATTGATTACCATCTATAAACTTCCTATGTATATTTGATATAATTTTACCATGTTCTGTACCCTCCAAAACAAGATCCAAGAATATTACTTTGTTTCCCTTCTGTATTCCATCAAATTCTAACCCAAATGGGTTACCACGTATGTCTGTCAAAAATTCATTAACTGAATCAAAACCACCATCACAAATAAAAATCAAATCATCTATGTAACGAAAATAAAATAACACATTACATTTCATAAAATTTAACTCCAATAGAAATTTCCTTTCAAAAAAATTCATAAACAAATTGGCATACACGGGGGCAAAAGCTGCCCCCATTGCTGTACCTTGTTT
The DNA here is from genome assembly GCF_019279795.1 of Protopterus annectens. Lineage (NCBI taxonomy): Eukaryota > Metazoa > Chordata > Ceratodontiformes > Protopteridae > Protopterus > Protopterus annectens. The sequence continues at coordinate 1,915,685,293 of NC_056725.1, forward strand.
CTGCTGATACAAAACATCATTAAAAATAAAATAATTATTCTTTAAACAGAAATCCAACAAATCTACTATGAAATCAATAGAAGGGTTGCCTTTTAAAGAAGATCTCACTGCATTGAGGCCATCATCATGTCTAATAGAGGTATATAGACTTTTAACATCCATAACCAACCAAGAGATAGAGGATATTTTGTTTAAAAATTCCATACTATCTTTGATGTAAACTGGAGATTTAACTACATATGGTAAAAATATTCTATGTAAAATCAAACCAGTGTTATGTAGGAAATAGTTACAGGCTGAAATAATGGGTCGACCTGGGGGGTTATATAAGTTCTTATGTATTTTTGGTAAACAAAAGAATACAGCTAGGTCCTTTCTATCATTATCTAACCTATTCCTCACATCCTTCTCTGTAAAAAAAAACCCCAACCTGACTCCCCTGTCCAACGTGTTTAAATTTTGTAACAGCCTTTTGATAATGAATCATATTGCTTCTTTCATATGTTGTTTCATCCTGCAAATGATTCATACACATCTCAAAATATTGCACAACACTCATTATAACAATTTTGTTTCCCTTATCAGAAGGTTTAATAATAATATCCTTCCTGTCACATCATTCTTTTAAAGCACTCCATTCTTTATAAGTTAAGTTATATAAACTATTACATCTATTCAGTTTCATATTTCTACATATATTCTCACATTCAAATTTAATCATGGAGCCATAATGAATAACTCTCTGGTTAATAAAAGGCGGAATAAATTTGTTAGAAGAAGCTACATAAGACATATCTATTGCATTGCCAACAATAGGAAATTGCACATCATCATTACTTATACATTCATCACATGAATAAAAACTATCCTCAGATTCACATGAAGAAAAGCCTCCATGTGCAGAATCAAAACATCCTTGGTCCCTGCTAAAATGAACTTTCAAATGTATCTTCCTAAGAAATTTAAAAATATCTTGCTGTATCAAATATTCTTTAGGAAAAACAGTAGGTATAAACTTTAAACCTAAACATAACACAGCAAACTGTTCATCAGACAAATCACAACCAGATAAATTTAGAACAATACTTTTATCATTAAAGTCATTACTTTTTAAATTTCTTGCTGTTATATTGTTGTCCATACCTCCGATTCTGACAAAAATTGTCAGGTTGATTGAATTTCTGAACAGAGACATCTTCTTGCTCATAACTTCTCAGGCGTTTCTGTCCCTGTTGAAATGTTCGTTCCTGATGCTGCAAGCCTCCATTGTTAAACTCCTGTTGCATCCTACGTGGTTGTGCTGGTCTAGGTAATTCCGGAAATTCCATACTGATGTCCGACCTAATCTCTTCCCCTGAAGAAGCAAAAGAAGACGACAACGGTGCATCAGTGAATCTTACCCTCCTATGTTGTAAGGTATTTATTTTTTCTCTACATATAATGTAAAAAGTGGAGATATAAAGGATGTAGTGGAACATTTCTGGAAATTTTTAGTGAAAGACAAGGTGTTGATGCACATTTTGCCACAAAAACCTTTATTCTCCTATAAAAGGGGAAGAAATTTGAAAGATATGGTGGTACATGGTAAATTTATAATGCCAAAATTTTGTTTACCAAGACCACTGTGAATTTGGTACAAAATGTTGCAGTAGATGCAGTGTTTGTAGGAATATAGTTAGAACATTTAATTATATTAACAACATTAGGTTCACAGTAAGAGATAGTTTTACCTGTAGAAGCAAGGGAGTTGTGTATGCTTTACACTGTCCCTGTGGATTATATTATATAGGTGAAACTAAAAGAGAGTTTCGTATTAGGTTAGGTGAGCACATTAGAGACATAAGACATAAAAGGGAAAATAAATTTATTGCCACACATTTTAGTGTTTATCATAATAGTGATGCTTCAATTTTAACCGGAACAGTTTTAGAAAGTGTGAAATGTCTTTGTAATGATGAAAATGCTTTGAAATATAACTTACAATATAAGGAAAGTATTTTTATTTTGAAATGCAATACGACACCCTGTGGACTGAATAATGAAATAAACTGGAGGTGTCTGCTTTAAAACTTTTTTGAACATTGTTTAATTAATTGCTATGAGTGTATATATATATATATATATATATATATATATATATATATATACATATATATATATATCTCCATTCTTTCAGTGAGAATGTATACTCTTGAAAGGTGGTTACACCGAGGTGCTGGAGAATAAAGAATTTGCTTTTGGATTTGACTTTGGTTCCTGTTTTTCGATTCCTGACTTCTGAAGATTTTGCTGTTTTGGTATTGTTTTGGATCAGAATTGTTTCTATCTGAAGGTGTGTGGAGTGGAGTTTGTGCAATTATCCAGGGATGTCGACTGATCCTAATTTGGATATTCCCAGGGTTTTTCGGGAGAACACAGCTTTGCAACAAGGTACTGTAGGGGCTGAAAGCTCTATGATTTATTCTGCTCAACAGAGAACTATTGAGCAGTTTTTTTCAGGTTCTAGACCTGCTGTAAATGTTTCTGCACATGTTCCTGTGGATGCATGTCAACCTGAAGTGAGAGACTGTCAATTTTTTGATCAATTTTTGCAAGAAAGAAATGAGTGCTTGACCCTTTTGTTTCTGTGGGACATAAATTTCAAAGTGTGTCTCCAGAAATCAGAGAACTGTATCAAAAATATGACAGGTTGATTGAGAAAGAGACAAGGGTGCACTTTAACATTTTAGGTTTGCAAAAATATATTAGCTTGAATATTACACCTAGAGGTCTTAGATTCATAAAGAATCCTAGTACACCATTTGACTTGAATTGTGCTGCTGATAAGAAATTTAAGGAACGCTGGTTCATGGCAGCACACAAGTGTGTAATAGAGTGGCTTCACATTCTGTTGGAAAGGGACCAGCTCAAACATCAGTCTCTTAAACAGGAGCTGGTTTCCCTTTCACATAGTATTAGTTCATCTGTGAGTCTAGAAAATATGAAGTCTTTCATGGAGAAGACTAATGAGAGACTGAATAATCTAGAGAATTAACTTGTAAAACAAAAGAAAACAAAATTAATACATGATATCAATGAATATGAAGCAGGGACTGCATTTTCTTACCCTCCTAATTGGACAGAACATAAGCGGAAACAACGTAGGAGGGTAAGATTCACTGATGCACCGTTGTCTTCTTCTTTTGCTTCTTCAGGGGAAGAGTTTAGGTTGGACACCAGTATGGAATTTCCGGAATTACCTAGACCAGCACAACCACGTAGGATGCAACAGGAGTTTAACAATGGAGGCTTGCAGCATCAGGAACGAACATTTCAACAGGGACAGAAACGCCTGAGAAGTTATGAGCAAGAAGATGTCTCTGTTCAGAAATTCAATCAACCTGGCAATTTTCGTCAGAATCGGAGATATGGACAACAATATAACAGCAAGAAATTTAAACAGTAATGACTTTAATGATAAAAGTATTGTTCTAAATTTATCTGGTTGTGATTTGTCTGATGAACAGTTTGCTGTGTTATGTTTAGGTTTAAAGTTTATACCTACTGTTTTTCCTAAAGAATATTTGATACAGCAAGATATTTTTAAATTTCTTAGGAAGATACATTTGAAAGTTCATTTTAGCAGGGACCAAGGATGTTTTGATTCTGCACATGGAGGCTTTTCTTCATGTGAATCTGAGGATAGTTTTTATTCATGTGATGAATGTATAAGTAATGATGATGTGCAATTTCCTATTGTTGGCAATGCAATAGATATGTCTTATGTAGCTTCTTCTAACAAATTTATTCCACCTTTTATTAACCAGAGAGCTATTCATTATGGCTCCATGATTAAATTTGAATGTGAGAATATATGTAGAAATATGAAATTGAATAGATGTAATAGTTTATATAACTTAACTTATAAAGAATGGAGTGCTTTAAAATAATTATGTGACAGGAAGGATATTATTATTAAACCTTCTGATAAGGGAAACAAAATTGTTATGAGTGTTGTGCAATATTTTGAGATGTGTATGAATCATTTGCAGGATGAAACAACATATGAAAGAAGCAATATGATTCTTTATCAAAAGGCTGTTACAAAATTTAAACACATGTTGGACAGGGGAGTCAGGTTGGGTTTTTTTTACAGAGAAGGATGTGAGGAATAGGTTAGATAATGATAGAAAGGACCTAGCTGTATTCTTTTGTTTACCAAAAATACATAAGAACTTACATAACCCCCCAGGTCGACCCATTATTTCAGCCTGTAACTATTTCCTACATAACACTGGTTTTATTTTACATAGAATATTTTTACCATATGTAGTTAAATTTCCAGTTTACATCAAAGATAGTATGGAATTTTTAAACAAAATATCCTCTATCTCTTGGAACAACAAACTGTATTGGTTGGTTATGGATGTTAAAAGTCTATATACCTCTATTAGCCATGATGATGGCCTCAATGCAGTGAGATCTTCTTTAAAAGACAACCCTTCTGTTGATTTCATAGTAGATTTGTTGGATTTCTGTTTAAAGAATAATTATTTTATTTTTAATGATGTTTTGTATCGGCAGAAACAAGGTACAGAAATGGGGGCAGCTTTTGCCCCCATGGATGCCAATTTGTTTATGAATTTTTTTGAAAGGAAATTTCTATTTGAGTTAAATTTTATGAAATGTAATGTGTTATTTTATTTTTGCTACATAGATGATTTGATTTTTATTTGTGATGGTGGTTTTGATTCAGTTAATGAATTTTTGTCAGACTTACATGGTAACCCCAACAAAGTTCCAAAAAACAGGATAAAAGTTAGAACAACACAATTCGATAACAGCCACCAAAAAAACAGCAACCACCTCAGGCTTAGGATAATCCAATTTATACACCGACTAAGCGCTTTCACCAAATTAATGGCTTCCTCAGAGTCAGTGTAACAAACAAAATGCACAGCTTATATACATCCAATGCAAGATACTCAAGCATCAATTAATTAATTTAACAAGTTAATTGAATACAATCAACAAAATTCAACACCTCACACTGTCCCAGTCCTTTTAAAAAAACTAGCATTATAAATACCTAACACTAAAATAACATAAATTAAACTATACTATACTAAATATAAAAAACACTTTTATATTTTTATAATCAATGTGTGTATATCCTTACTTATACCTTATACTACTTAGTTATTTAAATTAAAAACTCAACCACATTAAAAGTTCCTAACAGTTTTTAAACAATACTTGCTATAAATGCAATACAAATTAATGAAATACATATTTTAATCAAATCATTCTATTTCCTTTTTCACAATTAATTGTTTCACTTATATAATATGCCCAATACTTTTATATAATAGCAGCCCTAAATTTCAAAACAGGTTTCAAGGAGATATATTCATTAATGCCAGGGTATCTGGTGGCATTAAGCCTCAACTGCCACTTCGTCTCCAGTAAGGCAACTTTGTTACTAATGTCCCCTCCTTCGTCAAACATAACCCTATCTATAATGAAAAATAAAAACTTCTTGAAATCCTTACAGTTCCCACTGTGAATGTAAAGTGCATTATGCAAATCCTTCTTTTTAATTTAAAATTAAATTAAAATTGCATAATAATATTTGTTCAGATTTATTGTTTTTTCAGTATGAGGCCTACTTCTTGAAAGTTCATAAAAAACTGAGTGACTTTGTGAGCAAGAACAAGGCATTGAAGATTAAGAAATTATCTAGGGACACTGTTGACTATCAGGCCAACACGGCGTATCCGCCAGGTCAAAATAGAATTAAAACCAATGGGGATGTCAGGGTTCCTTTTGGTTACGAAAGGAACAGGTCCCTATTCAATGGCCGTGTTGATTCATTTCACGATGACACACTGACTGAGGGTGTTTTTGGTGAAGTACCTGACCAGGTGTTCGACGAAGTGGATTTTTTGGATCCACCAGTGGGACCTCGCAGGTCCGAGAGACTTATAAGCAAGGCCCAATCGAAGGGGTTTGCGAAGAAACAACAAGACTGGACAGGAGAAGGTCACTTAGGACATTACTAACAGACAATTATGATTATGTGAGTTGTTGTGTTGATGTGGGACGTGATTTGAATGTCATTTCTAAGGATTGCTCTTGTGATATTGTTAGTATTTCTGAATTGCCTGTTCAATTGACAGTATTTAATCCCGAAGATATTCGGGTGGGTATGTCTATTGTTTTGAATGACACAAATGAGGGCTCTGTTTCTAACTTTGATTGTAACTTGAACAAAGGGGTGGGGGTGTGTATGGAGGGTTCATGTATCAACAGTCATGACACTCTGAGCTACGACACAGTATTTGATTCTGTAGGACTGATTCAAGTTGAACAAGGAATGGGTGACACCTGTGAAGTTGACAATAACTGTATTAGGACTGTTAGTACTAACATAAATTCATCTTGTCAGATTCTCCACATGAGAGAATTTTTTATTTATAATTACACAGAAAGGGAAATTAATGATGTTTATTTCCAGCTATTTACTAAGGGTATTAACTTTGTACCATGTTTTAGACCAGATTTAGCAGAAATGTTGATTAATTTGAGGCTTTTTACAAGAAGACTAAATCTAGAAATGTTTTTTTCACAACAATCCTAGCAATTTATTGAACACTGAATTGTCTGGTCATATGACACCTACTAGGAAAAGTACCTTTATTCCGCCACCTTTTGCTGAGGTTGTAGCCTTAGAAAAATTTTTGGAGTTTGAATTTAGGAAAGCATGGAGTGATAGCTTTACATGGATTGACAATTTAACACCACAAGAAAGGATGCTCTTAAAAGAACTGAAGAATTCTAATTCCATTAGGTGTATGAAACCTGACAAGGGTGGTGGGATGGTGTTAATGAATAAATTGAATTACATTGCAGCTATGTTAAACATTTTGGATGACTTTGAAACATATTCAAGGGTTTCGAGGAATGAAATTAATGTAGCCTTTAAAAGGATTGATGCTTTTTTATGGGATGCCTTGTTTCAAGGGGCCATTTCTGAGAAAGAATACGATTTTTTGATGGTGAAGAACCCAGCCTTACCAAAAATTTTTGGTATTCCCAAGGTCCACAAGGGAGTAGTCAATCTGCAGTTTAGACCCATAGTAGCAGCAAGGGGTTCAAAAACTGAACCCTTGGCCTCCTTTGTGGACTGTATTTGCAAGAAGGTGTTTGATGGGGTCCCTCATGTTTTGAGGGACTCATGGCACTGCTTGGAGAGGCTGAGAGAAGTCAAGGAAGATAGTAGTTCATACAGTTTTTTGTCAGTTGATGTGGTGAATTTATTTTCTTCCATCCCACACAAGGAGGGCTTGGACATGTTCCGTGAGGGATTGTTGTTGAGTAACAAAGTGGACAAGGACAGGATTAATTTGATTTGTGACCTAATGGAATTGGTCCTATTGAACAATTTTATAGGCTTTGAGGGCGAACTATTTCAGCAATGTTCAGGAGTTGCTATGGGGGCTAGGTGTGCCCCCGTCTTCGCGAACATAGTCCTTTGGATATGGGAAAGAACTTATGTTTTTTCATCTAGCTTTATGACAAACATCATTCTTTACAACAGATTCCTTGATGACCTGCTTATTATTTGGAAAGGTGATGAAACCCAGGCCAGGGAGTTCATAGAATACCTGAACTCTACTACTGGTTTTTTTAAATTTACGTTTAACTGGGAGAAGGATAGCATAAATTTTCTAGATATAGCTATTACTAAGAAAGGGGTGGGATTGTGTAGTTCTATTTACAGGAAAGAAAGCTATTCAAATTCACTTTTACATTTCAAAAGTTGTCACCCTTATCACCAGAGGAAGGGTGTTGCCAAAGGGCAGATGGTGCGTCTATCAAGATTGGTGAGTGAGGATGAGCTATTTAAGCAGGAGATGTTTAAACTGATAGGGATGTTGTTGGATAGAGGTTATCCTCTCAGATTGTTATTAAAGCTAAAAAGAGAAGTGCTTAGACAAAGGGGTTCGCGGTATCTACCCATTTTGTTGGGAAGTAGCGAAGCATTTAAGGACCAAGATGAAGTTGAAAGGTCTAAGATGGTTGGAGCTTGTTTTGTTTTAAAATTTTATGAAAGAAGTGACGATATTGTCAAGGTGTTACACAGAATGTGGGAGTATTGTCTTAGTGATTCCACAAAAGGTGTGTTGGGGGTTAGTCCGAAGATAGTTTACAGCAAAGGTGACAACATCAAGAGCATCATGGAGTGTGAGAAAAAGAGCAGGGTACCTAGGATGTCTAGGTGTGGTTACTGTAGATATTGTAGGTACATAGCTGAAGGCCCATATGTGTGTATCAAGGGGTGGGGGCACACATTGCCATGTCCTGGCAAGTGTAATTGTAATACCATGAACTTGGTTTATGTGGCCTTATGCTCAACCTGTGATGCTTTCTATATTGGCATGACAACCCGCAGGTTACGTGAAAGAATTGTGGAACACGTGAGAGCAATTAAAAAGAAGGATTTGCATAATGCACTTTACATTCACAGTGGGAACTGTAAGGATTTCAAGAAGTTTTTATTTTTCATTATAGATAGGGTTATGTTTGACGAAGGAGGGGACATTAGTAACAAAGTTGCCTTACTGGAGACGAAGTGGCAGTTGAGGCTTAATGCCACCAGATACCCTGGCATTAATGAATATATCTCCTTGAAACCTGTTTTGAAATTTAGGGCTGCTATTATATAAAAGTATTGGGCATATTATATAAGTGAAACAATTAATTGTGAAAAAGGAAATAGAATGATTTGATTAAAATATGTATTTCATTAATTTGTATTGCATTTATAGCAAGTATTGTTTAAAAACTGTTAGGAACTTTTAATGTGGTTGAGTTTTTAATTTAAATAACTAAGTAGTATAAGGTATAAGTAAGGATATACACACATTGATTATAAAAATATAAAAGTGTTTTTTATATTTAGTATAGTATAGTTTAATTTATGTTATTTTAGTGTTAGGTATTTACAATGCTAGTTTTTTTAAAAGGACTGGGACAGTGTGAGGTGTTGAATTTTGTTGATTGTATTCAATTAACTTGTTAAATTAATTAATTGATGCTTGAGTATCTTGCATTGGATGTATATAAGCTGTGCATTTTGTTTGTTACACTGACTCTGAGGAAGCCATTAATTTGGTGAAAGCGCTTAGTCGGTGTATAAATTGGATTATCCTAAGCCTGAGGTGGTTGCTGTTTTTTGGTGGCTGTTATCGAATTGTGTTGTTCTTACATGGTAACCCATTTGGATTAGAATTTGATGGAATACAGAAGGGAAACAAAGTAATATTTTTGGATCTTGTTTTGGAGGGTACAGAACATGGTAAAATTATATCAAATATACATAGGAAGTTTATAGATGGTAATCAATACCTTCATGCATCTAGTTGCCATCCTGTACATACTTTGGAAGCTCTCCCTTATGGGGAATTGGCAAGGGTATCTAGATTATGTAACACACAAGAAAACTTACAAAGGGAATGGGATATCACATATAATATGTTTTTGAAAAGAGGGTACAGTGTGAATATTTTAGAAAATGCCCTTATGAAGTTAAAAAAGGAGAATAATATGGTAAGGAATAAATGTAATAAGGGTGAACATCACCATTATAAGAAATATCATCTGGCAACCAGTGATAAAACTTGTAAGGATATTTATTTTGTTTCTACATATAATGTAAAAAGTGGAGACATAAAGGATGTAGTGGAACATTTTTGGAAATTTTTAGAGAAAGACAAGGTGTTGATGCACATTTTGCCACAAAAACCTTTATTCTCCTATAAAAGGGGAAGAAATTTGAAAGATATGGTGGTACATGGTAAATTTGTAATGCCAAAATTTTGTTTACCAAGACCACTAAGTGAATTTGGTACCAAATGTTGCAGTAGATGCAGTGTTTGTAGGAATATAGTTAGAACATTTAATTATATTAACAACATTAGGTTCACAGTAAGAGATAGTTTTACCTGTAGAAGCAAAGGAGTTGTATATGCTTTACACTGTCCCTGTGGATTATATTATATAGGATAAACTAAAATAGAGTTTTGTTTTAGGTTAGGTGAGCACATTAGAGACATAAGACATAAAAGGGAAAATAAATTTATTGCCACACATTTTAGTGTTTATCATAATAGTGATGCTTCATTTTTAACAGGAACAGTTTTAGAAAGTGTGAAATGTCTTTGTAATGATGAAAATGCTTTGAAATATAACTTACAATATAAGGAAAGTATTTTTATTTTGAAATACAATACAATGGCACCCTGTGGACTGAATAATGAAATAAACTGGAGGTGTCTGCTTTAAAACTTTTTTGAACATAATTGTTTAATTAATTGTTTAATTAATTGCTATGAGTATATATATATCCATTCTTTCAGTGAGAATGTATACTCTTGAAAGGTGGTTACACCGAGGCGCTGGAGAATAAAGAATTTGCTTTTGGATTTGACTTTGGTTTCTGTTTTTCGATTCCTGACTTCTGAAGATTTTGCTGTTTTGGTATTGTTTTGGATCAGAGTTGTTTCTATCTGAAGGTGTGTGGAGTGGAGTTTGTGCAATGGTGTCTTACATAAGTTGCTTGCTATATAGTTATTTTATTAGAAAGTCTTTTTCCTTAGTTGGTTAATGTTGTTCTTACTGCACTTTACTGGAGTGTTGGGATTGTTGAGTTTTGTGGTGTCTGAATATTGGTAGCGTTATTTGAATAATGGCAGTGCTTGCTTTTTACAAGATGGCTGACAAACCATCAGATTTCAAAAAAATTTGTGGCCTATGGCCACAAGATTCTAAATTCAGATTTTCACTTGAAGTGCGTCTGTTGTCTTGGAGCTGCCTGTTTGGATAAGCAGTGCTCTATCTACACTGCCTTTCGGACTAGGGCCTTCACTGAATGCAGAAATAAAATTGTTCTGAAGGGACTTCTGTGTGCCACTGTGTAGAGATTCATCTCTGGCTCAGTCTTCTATATCTGAAGCTTCATTCTCTGTCAAGAAGTCCTCTAACAGGCATAAGTGGGAGAAAAGTAGCAATAAACTGAAGGAGAACCCCAAGGATTCCACTAAGCACTCCCTGGACTTCTCCTCCTTGTCTGCTGTTTTCTCAGCTCTGGCTCCAAAAATTTCTAAGTCCTCAATTCTGACCCTGGTCTCAGAGCAGATAGTTGCTGGATCCAGTACTCCTTTGCTACTGGAGCTTAAGGTTCACCCCAGACCACACTTCCCCTGTCCTAAAAGAAGAGAAGTCATTTTATAGGTCCTGCAGACCCCCATAAACAGCCTCTTTGCTATGGCCAGTTTGGTCTATCAGAAAGTGCTCCAAACAAACGTGGATTGGATTATGAAGTTCCTCCAGACCCTGGCTCCAACCACTGCCATGGCTGTGAGTCCTTCCGCCATCCCATTGTTGCTCCTATCCTGATCTGTCTTTCAGAATGGGAGACTGTGAATCCAAGTGCTACCCAGGGCTTGTCCACAAATGCTGCAAAGACTTGTCTTCTGTGATCTGACCAGCTATGAGTGGCTCAGATCTATAAGGATCTTGGGATTGAAGTGTTGGTGGTGGATCTGGGGGGGGGGGCAGTTTGACACTGAAGTTTTTAGAGTCTTGGTGCTCTCACTGTCAGATGAGCAGGCTTCTCTTTTTCACTTAACTGCGTCCACCCCCCATGGAATATTCTTGGATCCTGATCTTACTTATCCCATCCTTTTGGGACATCTGGCAGTGTCAAGCCTCAAGGCAGTCCATATTCAGGACTCCTACCCTTCTGCTGAGTTCTCACTTGAACATTCCACTATAGAGGTTTCTTGGAAGCATGTTTGTAATGGGAGACATATTGACTCCCCTCAGGAGTCATTAAATGTAGATGCTGATTTTGATGAAGGGGAGTGGTCCCCCAGATATCCCCTGTTGAAGATTTCATTTGGTGAGCTGAACTTATGAAGGCAGCAAGGTGGGTGGTCTCTGAAGCTCCCTCTGAAGAAGAGTCTCTGCTTCTTGAGGCAGAAAGGTCCAGCTCAGCTACTACTAGGGTGGACCCTTCCTACTGATAAGATGGTTGACTTTATCTCCAAGTGGGCATGGAAGGAGCTTGATGTGGCTGAACCAATTCCCTGCAAGCCAGATAAGTTAGTGTCTCCCAAAGACCGTCTGCATTAGTACAAGGGTCCCAACATTGATTGCATGTTGGTGGCTGTCACTAAAAAGGAACTTGCCAAAGAAAGCTCTTCTGTCCCCTGCCACACATACACACACAGTAACCAGGGCATTGGACAGATTTTTGAAGTGGGTATATGCTTCAGTAAACTTTGCACTGAGGGTGCATGGTTCCTGAGGGATTTGACAAAGGAGTTCTCCAAATCTCTCTCCAGGTCTGTCTCTGCAGAGAGCTAGAAAACCTTGGACTCTCAGCTGGCCATCCACCAATTCCTTTCCAGTGTTTCAATGCACCTGATTTCTAACTCAACAGAGGGCACTTTGAGAGCCACAGGCAGTGGCATAAACATACGGATACATGTCTGGATGTACTAGTGTGACTTTGCTGGACACTTCAAGACATCAATGCCCCTTATGCTGGCTCAACATTCTTTGGGCCTAAAGTGAAGGATACACATTCCAGAAGTGAGCAAGATGCAAAGACCATTTCTGCCGCAGCAATATAGTACTTCCCCCCCCCCCCAGAGCTGTGTCTGTAGGAACCAGAAGGGGAGGGAGGAAGCTGTGGTCCTTTAGTCCCAGGGGTTCTCTCCCAAAAGCTTCTGGGAATAGACCCCCTGGGGCAGAGGGAGAATTCTAATGGTAGACATTACCCTGGTGTCAGAATTAACCCACAGAATAAAGTTTCCCAGCACCATTCTCCTAGAGGCTTTGTCAGCACCCCTAGTAAATAGTTGCCTGATTGCCACACACTAAAGGCACTTGGGTCACTTATCTCTGCAGTCTAAGGCCTGAACATTCATCACCCAAGACTCGTGGGTGCAGAAGATCATAACCAAAGGCTGTTAATTTTCCTTTCTTTGTCATCCTGCACCACCAAGAAAGCTCCCAAATGTTTCACCCTCCCAAAGAAAAGCAGCAGTTCTAGAAATTAAAAAGCTGCTGGACAAGCTAATCATCAAGGAGGTCCCACCAGATGAACATGGATCCAGAGCTTAATTTTTTTTTTGGCCAAAAAAAAAAAAAAAACAAAATGAGGACCTCAAGCCATTTTTGGACCTCTGCCAATCTCAAACAGCATGACAGACAGGTGAAGTTCGTGATGGTCATGGTACAGTCCATCCTCCCACTATTCAGAAAGAATGACTGGATGTGCTTGATGGACTTTCAGAATGTGTACTACCACAAGATGGACAGACGATCCAGAAGGATGTTCTTCATGTTTCACTGTTGCAGTCATCACACTTAGGTTATCTGCCTGCAGGTATCCCTCAGTCAGCCCGAAGACATTTGGGAGCTTTCTTGGCGGTGCAGGATGACAAAGAAAGGAAAATGAACAGCCTTTGGTTATGATCTTCTGCACCCACGAGTCTTGGGATTTCTGCATCAGATGCTGTCATTTCTTCCATGACGTCAAGTCGTCAGGGGTATAAAACATGCAGCCGATGCCATTACATCAGCTTTTTTTGCCGAGCAGAGACTGAAGCAGAAGCAGTTCGCAAGTGCTGGTCGGCCGCCTCCTGAAATTTTACTTTTTCGAGTTTCAGACCTGAAATCTTCTAAAAGATAAGTACCCCGTTGGGGATCCTTTTTTCTTGCTCTAACCGATGTTAGAAAAAATTAATAATTGTCTTCCCTGTGTAAAGCAAATACCTCAGAGATTTTCATTCTTACTGTGTCACCTGTTTAGGCTCAGACCAACAACGTTCCTCGCTGTCGGTTTTGTGCCCTGTTCAACGCCCAAACTATTCATCTGTTTTTGTCACTAAATTCTTTCACTCTCGTTCTCCGTATTCTGAAATGGCTTCGATAAGCCATCTGACTAACGATCTGAAAAAATTTAAGGATAAAGACAAGAGACAGACCGCATAGGTCCAAAACTGCTGAGGACACTTCCGTTAAGCTAGTTGCCAGCCCACCGGTACTCAGTGAGGTGCTTTCACAGCCCCTAATACCCGCTTCTACAGATTCACAGGCCTCTACTGAGACCCATTCAGAGGCATGAACGTATGCCGCAAGATGCTTCTTCGACTATGGAACCTGCGGATGTGTCTACCTTGGATGGGTCTGGAGCCACTGTGCAGGCACCGGCTTCTGAGGGTGTATTCAGGCCTTCCAATGTTCATATTAAACCAACTACTTCTCAGGCCCTGAGTTCGCACTATGCCTGCCGCAGAAACAAATGCTTGGAATGGCTGAAGACCTTATTACCTTAATTAGGGGAAGCCAGCCTTCCCCCTCTAAAAGACCAAGAACTGATTTTTCTTCTGAGTCTTCAGTGCATGAGTCCGATGACTCTGACCCTTCTGATTACCAGGACATACCTTTATCTACCTATGAGGATTCTGATGCAGAGGATTCCATTCCCTCTGCTTCCCCACCAGAGGATTTTTCTTTTGGTGAAACCCTGCATACCCTCAGAGAGCATTTCCGCTGGGAGTGCCAGGACTACCCACAGTCCAAAAAGAGACTCAGGGAATTTTTAAACTTGCCTCAGCACAAGCCTCTAGCTATCCCTCCTGTTCTGGAAATTGTAGATGATGTCTTCATGGAATCCAGCCTTACCCCTGATACTTTGCCACCAGCTCCCAGGAGACCTGGCAGGTACTACAGAGTACATGACTCTCACAAATTCCTATTTAAGAATCCTACTATGGAACCAGAGACCATTTCCCAGGGACCTAAAGGCATTAAGGCTACTACAGCCAAAAACCCTACCCCTTCAGACAGGGATTCTAGGGCTTTGGACAGATGGGGTAAAAAGGAATACATCTCTGCTACTCTTGCCATCAGGGCTTTAAATTGCCAGTTTCATATGTTAAAGTATCAGTAACATATTATGGAACTAATTAAACAAAAAAATGATGTTGATTCCTGATTGTGCAGAACATAAAGATTTACAAGAGTTAATGCTTTCTACTAACCAAG
This sequence comes from Protopterus annectens, assembly GCF_019279795.1. Lineage (NCBI taxonomy): Eukaryota > Metazoa > Chordata > Ceratodontiformes > Protopteridae > Protopterus > Protopterus annectens. The sequence continues at coordinate 1,915,700,395 of NC_056725.1, forward strand.
TTGAAGAACATACTTTACAATGTGATTTTGATGCCTTAGAAGCATCTTGCAGGGCTGCTGTCACTGAGTCTGTTCTTAGAAGGCATGCTTGGCTTAAGGAACAAATCTTGCCAGACCATGTCAAAGCAAAATTACTAGATGCTCCATTAAACCAAGAACGTCTGATTGGCACTAAAGCAGAAGTCACCCTCAAAAAGATGGAGGAAAAATCTAAATTTATGCAAACTGTAAAAGATTTCCTACAGGTACAGCCACCTAGATTCAGTAGGTATTGGCCTTCTAAAAACTGGTCTTTCCCAGTCCCTCCCAGACCTTCTCAGTCCAAACCCAGGGGGGAGCAGACCACCAAGACTTACAGTCTCAGGGTATGCACATAACTAAGCAATGGAGTGATCCCACCTCAAAATCAGAGAGTAGTAAGCCACCACCCTATGGAAAAAGTTCACAATGACTTGTCCTTCACCCTTCCAAGCCTTGCCCAAGTACTTACACCCTTAGGAGGAAAACTAGCCCTGCACGCAAAAAACTGGGAGTACATTACCCAGGACAGATGGGTCTTGAACATTGTATCCCAGGGATACAGATTCTACTTCCACTCACTGCCAACCCCAAGTGGATGGCCAGATCTCCCTCCAAACCAGTGGGCAGATGCTCAAAAGCAAGTACTTTCTCTTCTCAGTATCAAGGCTAATCAGTCTGTCCCAGCAGAGCAAAGGGGACAAGGTTTTTTACTCCAGACTGTTTCTGGTACCCAGAAAAGAAAACTCTTGGTGCCCTATCCTGGATCTGTGTATTTTCAACACCTTCCTGGTAGTTCCAAGATTCAAAATGCTTATGCTCCAACAGCTGCTTCCTGCGCTAGCCAAGGACTCCTGGCTAGCCACTCTAGACTTAAAAGAAGCTTATCTGCATATCCCCATAAGGGAATTTTGCAGGAAATATCTACGTTTTAGAGCAGGCTCTATGCACTACCAGTTCTCTGCACTTTCCTTTGGCTTATCTACTGTACCCAGGGTATTCACAAAATGCCTAACTCCAGCCATTACATTTTACAGGCAGAGAAAAATTCAAATTTACCCATACTTGGATGATTATCTGATTCAGGCGGACAGTCAGGAATTGCTACTTCAGCACCTGACATTTATAGAGAGACTTCTAACTTCACTGGGGTATACCATCAACGAAAATAAATCACATCTGGTACCCAGCCAAAAGATTGTATTCCTGGGAGCAACCTTGAACACAACTTCCCAGATGGCACTCCTCACTCCTGAAAAACAGATTTCTTTGACAAACTACTTCAATCTACTGGCCACCCAAACCCATCTATCTGCAAGAAAAATACTGCAAGCCCTAGGGTTCATGGCCTCTTGCATTCTACTAATTCCATATGCAAGACTGCATATGAGGAAACTTCAATGGTACTTAAAAAGTCTCTGGTGTCAACATTCTCAGGACCTGGAAACAATGATTCCTATTATTCCTTGCGTAAGGACAGAGTTTCTTTGGTGGGTAGAGGCCTGCTACCACAACAAGTGACTCCCTTTCACTCAAACCCCCCCCCCCCGCTGCCCAAACCCTAAGAACAGATGCATCAGTCTATGCATGGGGGGCTCACATTCCAGGAAAATGCATTCAAGGCAAATGGAGCCAAAAAACAAATGCACCTGCATATCAATCAGGAAGAAATGTTATCTGTACAGAATGCACTGACAGCCTTCAAATGCCTTATTCTTCCAGGGCAACTATTGATACAGACAACACCACAGTTATGTGGTACATAAACAAGCAGGAGGAACCCATTCCTACACACTGCAGGTTAGCCATGGCTCTGTGGAACACAGCCTTGAGCAATCAAGTGCACCTGCAAGCTCAATTCCTACCTGGCAGAAGACTTGAGCAGAAATCTAATGGACCCACACAAGTGGAAACTGGAACCCAAATCATTCAAGCTTCTGATCCACAGGTGGGGGCACCAGAGGTGGACCTCTTCTTCCCCGCAGAACTATCAATTGAGCAAATATTGCACCAGAACTCCCCACAGCCAAGCATGGAAAGTGGATGCCCTGTTCTTTACATGGGAAAACCTCTCAAGCTATGCCTTTCTCCCTCTGCCCCTCCTCTCGAAAGTTCTACTAAAGATCAACCAGGACAAGCCAAGGACAATTCTGATTGCACCAACTGGCCACTCCAGTACTGGTACCCACTTTTGCACAGTCTGATGATAGTGCCACCATGGCACCTGCCTCAGATCCCTTCCCTGCTGTCCCAGCAGGAGGGCCAGATTTTGCATCCTCAGCTGCAAACCTTAAAACTAGTAGCCTGGCTCATCCCCTGGACACTTCACCAGCAACCCTCAGTAAACAGGTGCTGGATGTCATCCTTGAGGCATGGAGTCCTAGTACTAGGAAATCCTATTCAGAAAAGTGGAAAACATGTTGTTCTTGGAGCCAGTCTCAGAGAATGAACACAAGCATGCCCAACGTACCTCAAATTCTAAATTACCTAATATAACTGCTCCACAAAGGCCTGTCGGTTCATACTAGGCTATCTGCCCTAGGGCATTTATAAGCCTAGCCAGAATGTGTTTGGCTTTCGCCACCCATTTTAAATTTATTTTGCTATGCCCTTTTTCAAGGTTAGTATACTGTGCCTCTGTCTAACAGTGACACAGAAGTGATACCCGGGGTAAACCTACAATCTCCCATCCACTCATCAAGATTCCTCTTGAAGAGAGTCAATGAGGGACTCTGCCTAACCTGGACTGGGATTTTATTCCAGAGTGAAGGGAGCCTCTGAGTTATGAATCAGTCCCTCCAGCATGTCCTATTTATTTCAGTGCTGAGGTTCAAGTCTCTCGAGCACGTAGCTCGATGGGATTTGGATTTTCTGAGGTGCAGCATGTCCATTAATTCCGGGTTGGACATGGCTTTATACGTCAGGCACAGATCGCCTCTGAACAGGCGGTATGCCACTGAGTAGAGCTGGAGTTTCTTTAACCGGGCAGCATATGGCATCTGTTTGAGCCCTTTGATCCTCTTGGTGAGGTACTTTTGGGGTCTTTCCAGTTGCTGCAGGTGTCTGGTAAGGTACATCCCAAAGGGACATTGTACTCAATTATGGGCCTGATGAGGGATGAGTAAAGAGGCACGATGACCTCCCCGATCTAGATGTGAATCCCTTCATGATTAGGTGGGCTATATAAAATGTTTTTCTAACCACTTTGGCCACATGGTTGTCAAATGAGAGATTGCTATCAACTTGGGTCCCCAGGTCCCTAATTTCTTCTTCTGTACTTAATGGATTACCACCTATGTGGTAATTTGTGGGCACTTTGTTTTGCCAAAGGGATGACTATACACTTTTTGGCATTTAGCTTGAGGCCATGGCTCTGGCACCAGTTGTCTGTTTCTATGAGGCCCTTTTGGAGGATGCTTGTGTCGGCTGGAGAGTCGATTATGGCGCCCAGTTTGCAATCATCTGCGAACTTGGTCAGCCACAGTCCTTCCGTGTTGGCCTGTACCTCCGAGAAATATATACCGAACAAGAGAGGTCCCAGGACTGAGCCTTGTGGGACACCACTTGTAACTGGTTTGGAGTCTGACATGCTGCAGCAATTCTAACCATGTGGGTTCTGTCCTTGAGCCAGTTTGCAATCCAGCTAGTCACACAGGGGTTTATATTTAAGCTGGTGTGCTTATCTATAATGCCCGAGTGGGGTATTGTATCGAAGGCTTTTGCGAGGTCCAGGTAGGCTGTGTGGACCACCTTCCCCTCGTCAATCGCCTTGGTGACTGTTTTAACGAAATCAACCAGGTTTAAGAGGCAGGATCTGCCCTTAACAAAGCCAAACTGGGTAGGATCCAGTGTCTGTAGGTCCCCAATATCTTTATTTATGAGGTCCATGATGATCCTTTCCATAGCTTTGCAGACCAAGCTAGTCAGGCTTATGGGGCGATAGTTTCCAGGATCCGTTGAGGCACCACCTTTATGGAGAGGGACCACTGTTGCTGTACGCCACTCTTTGGGCACATATCCTGTAGTAAGGCTGAGATTGAACTGTAGTTTTATGTTTGGATTTAGCTCTTCTTGGAGTTCATGTAGGACGCAGCCCGAGACACCGTCTGGTCCCATTGATGCTGTGTTTTTTGCTTTGGAGAGGGCGGCTCTTACCTGAGCATCTGAGATGTCAGGGGGGCAGCACTCTGCTGGGATAGATATTTGCCCTTTTGGTGGGGAGGGGGGGGAGAAGTTTGCACTGAACCTGTCAGCTAGGATGTTGGCAATGTCTGTGGGTTCAGTGTATTTTTTGTCATTTTGGACTAATTCTGAGCATATCTGGGAATTACCACCCAGCTTCCTAACATAACTAAAGAAAGCCTTGTGATTATCCTTAGTGTTCTGTGCAATTTTTCTCTCAAAGCTAGCCTTAGACAATTTTATGAGTGCCCGTAGTTTTTTGCTAATACTGATCAGTGATGCCTTCCCTTTTTGGGATTTTGCTCTATCATTTAGTAGCTTCCTCCTTCTATTGTATAGTTTGTTTATGGCTGGGGTCCACCAGACAGGACGTCTGCCTTTGGAGGGTTGGGTTTTGGTTTTATTTGGGATCACATGATCCATGCATTCCTGAAGGTGTTCATAGAATGCGTGTATAAAGGATTCTGCGGTCTGGGCCATATTTTCCACAGGCCCAGGGGCTTTGAAGGATTCCACCTTGGTTTTGAGGAGTGTGAAATTTGCTTTAGAGACGTTTTTCACTGTGGTTTTCTGGGCAGGGGGTGGGGTCGGGATGTGAATATCCAGTGAGATTAGTTTATGGTCTGATCTTACCAGTGAGGGATACACTTCTGGTCTGGAGCATAGAGTCCCCATGTTGGTGATGATCTGGTCCAGTATGTTTTCCTTTCTTGTGGGAGTGGTAACAAGTTGTTCCATAGCATTTGAGTTTATAAATTCTAGGAACCTTTGGGCTAGGGTGTTGGAGCTAGAGTAATGCTCCCAGTCTATGTTTGGGTAGTTGAAGTCACCCAATATAATGGTGTTTGGAGAGACCTTCATATTTTCCAGTGTTCTCAGGAAGGCTGAGTGGGGTTCCTGGGTTTGGGAGGGTGGTCTGTAGCAGGCTGTAAACTGGAAGGCAGTTTTACCCACTGTTAGTTGCACATGGATAGTCTCTGATGCTTCGTGCTTTGCCACCAACCTGGAGGTGTGGGTATCTTTGATGAATATCGATACTCCCCCTCCTTTTGTGGTTCGGTCCAAGTTTTGGGGCCGAAAAGCATGGTATGAGGTTATAACCTGGTAGTGCTGGGGTGCTCTCGGGAGCCCTGAACCAGGTTTCTGTTACCGCACAGATATCGATGTTTTCCATGCTAAGGAGAGTTTCGAGTGCGTGCATCTTGAGGTTTAGACTTCTGGCATTGAGTAGCATTACTCTGCCATCTTAGTTCATTAAAATACTGAGCCCACCCCTCTTCTCTCACCCTCTAGTCAAACAGTTCCTGAGAGGAGCCAAAAATTTAAGACCCCCCAGGAGAGCTCCCACTCCAGCCTGGGACCTTAACTTTGTACTGGAGAAGCTCACGCTTCCTCCCTTTGAACCTGCTGTTACAGCAGAGTTAAAATTCCTCTCTTGGAAAACAGCCTTATTTCTAGCCATCACTTCAGCAAGAAGAGTGGCTGAATTGCAGGTCCTTATGGCCGTGGAACCCTTCACTATCTTCCATACAGACAGGATTTCCCTCAGGACTAACCCATCATTTATGCCCAAGGTGGTATCTAGTGTGGCTTTTTCCCTAATCCTCAAAATAAAGGGGAAAGGATCCTGCACTCCCTGGATGTGCACAGACAGCTTAGGTTCCACCTAGACAGGACTAAACCTTTCAGAAAATCTGACCAGCTGCTAGTCAGCTTTGCTACAGGGGCAGAGGGCAAGGCCATTTCAAAGCAGACCATTTCTAAATGGATAGCACACTGCATCCATTTCTGCTACAAACACCATAGAAAACCTACCCCACAGGGGATCAGAACTCATTCCACTAGGGCTTACCTCAACATCTGCAGCATTTCTCAGGGGAGTCCCTACCAGGGGCATCCTGGAAGCTGCAACCTGGAGGTCTGTACGCACCTTCACCAAGCATTACCACTTACCTATCTTTTCTAAATCCAGAGTTGGATTTGCCACAGCAGTCTTACAAGACCTGCTATCCAGCCCTAATGCTTCTTGACTGCCTCCACCCTTCCTCAGCTTTGGGAATCAACCCAAGTGTGATGACTACAACAGTGAAACACACAGAATATAGTACAGTTGTGTACACTTACCATAAATATAGATGTTCGAGTGTATTCACTGTTGCAGTCCTGGTTACCCTCCCTCTAGCCCCCCCGACTTCTCTATACTTTCTACCTATCCTTTTTTTGGCCATATCTTATGACACTGGAATTTACTTTTTACTGGGGGTGCTCCACACCATGTAATTGCTTCCTATTTTGGGGGCTCTCGACATCTGGGGCAAGAAAAACTGATGTAATGACATTGGCTGCATGTTTTATACCCTGACAACCTGATGTCATGGAAGGAGTGACAGCATCCAACGCAGAAATCCCAAGACTCTGGTATTTGGGCCAACTGAGGGCTACCTGCAGGCAGATAACCCAAATGTGATGACTGCAACAGTGAATACACTCGAACATCTTAATTTATGGTAAGTGTACACAACTGTACTTTCTCTGCTTCTGGATGGAGCTGGTCATTTCCAGTTCAGTGCTCTGTGCTTTGGTCTTACCACAGCCCCCCCAGTGGTAACCAAGTGTTTGGTGGTGGTCACAGCTCATCTCAGACTGCAGGGGATGTTCTTCATGTTTCACTGTTGCAGTCATTACATTTGGGTAATCTGCTTGCAGGTTGCCCTCAAGTCGGCCTGATTAAAAAATCTTGGGTCCTGTGTCGGTTGCTGTCCCTTCTTCCATGATGTCAGTTCATCAGGGGTATAAAACATGCAGCCGACACCATTACATTAGTCTTTCTTGCCGTGGGGTGCCCGAAGCAGCAACAGTTCACAAATGCCGGTCGTCCGACTCCTGAAATTTTTGTTTTCGAGTTTCAGAACCGAAATCTTCAACTAACAGCTAAGTACCCCGTTGGGGAAACTTTTTCTTGCTCCTTTCCGATGTCAGTAAAAGTTAATAATTGCATTACTTGTGGAAAGCAAATACCTCATAAAGATTTTCATTCATACTGTATTCTTGCCTAGGCCCCGACCATGACGTACCTTGCTGTTGGTTTTGTGCTTTATTTAATCAGCGCACTATCCGTTGTCTGTATATTTATGCCTCTAAATATTTCTGATGTTCATCATGTTTCACTGTTGCAGTCATTGCAATTGGGTTATCCTGCTGACAGGCTACCCGCAGTCGGCCTGAATTCCAAAGTCTAGGTCCAGCGTCTGTTGTTGTCGCCTCCTCCCTGACGTCAGTGCACCAGGGGTATAAAAGATGCAGCTGACGCCATTTTCTTCAGTCTTTCTTGCTGCGCAGTGCCCGAAGCAAAAGCAGTTCGTAAGTGCTGGTCGGCCGACTCCTGAGATTTTCAAAATCGAATTTCATATCCGAAGTCTTCATTAAAGCTAAGTACCCCATCGGGGAAACTTTTTTCTTGCTCCAGACCGATGTCAGAAAAAGATAATAATTGTATTTCTTGTGGGAAGCAAATACCTCCTAAGGATTTTCACTCTTACTGTATTCCTTGCCTAGGCCCTGATCACAACATTGCTAGTTGTCGGTTTTGTGCTAGATTTAACCAATGTACTATTAAACGTCGGTACGATTTTGCATTTCATTACTTTGGCAGAAAATTCAATTATGTAATGCCGTTGGAACAGCCAACTACCGGAGTTTATAAAAAGTGCAAAGAAAAAGTAAAGGACAGGCATCCGAGGTCCAAAACCGATGACAAGGCTCCAGCTAGGCCTGTCGCCGGTTCTTAGTGACGTGCTTTCGCAGCCTCTGACGCCCTCTACCTCAGAGCCACAGGCTGCTTCCGACTCCCACGTGGAGCCGACTAGGCCGCTGGAAACTCAAGATATTGGACACTCAGAAAGTATTCCCTCAGATGGGTCTGGAGCCACTGAGCAGGCATCGGCATCTGAGGGTGTTTTCAGGCCTACACAGTTATATGTGAAACCTACTTCAGCTTCAAAGGCAAAGACTAAAGAAGCTCTAAAGACAAAGAAACAAGTACAGCATTCTCCTGGACAGGCCACCATGCCTAAAAAAACAGATGGCCAAAGACCTAATTACTTTGATCAGGGGTTTCCATCCCCCTCCTGATAAGAGGCCTAGGCAAGAGATAAAATACAAATCTTCAGACCAGGTGTCCATTTCCTCTGATTCCTCTTCTGAACAGGAATATTCTGTTCCTCCCTAAGAGGATTCTGATGCTGAAGAATCTATCCCTTCAGCCTCTCCTGCTGAGGATTATTCTTTTGGAGAGACTCTCCATACTATGAGGAAGTATTTCCACTGGGAGAGCCAAGATTACTCAGAATCCAAGAAAAGGCTCAGAGACTTCCTTTTATTACCTCAGCACAGGCCCCTTGCTATCCCACCTGTTTTAGACATTGTAGATGATGTACTTTCAGAGTCCAGTCTATCTCCAGACTCTTTACCACCAGCCCCTGTTAAGCCAGACAGATACTACAGGGTTCCTGACTCACATACATTTCTTTATAAAAACCCTGCTGCTGACCCAGAAACCATCTCTCAGGGTCCCAAAGGGGTCAAGGCTTTCACTGCAAAAAACCCTATCCCCTCTGATATGGATTCTAGGGCCCTGGACAGATGGGGGAAAAAGATTTATACTTCTGCTACCTTGGCTGTAAGAGCTTTACATTGCCAATTTCATATGCTTAAATGTCAGCAATATCTTATGTCACTGCTTAAACAGAAAATGTCAACAAATTCAGAATGTGCAGAAAACAAAGAAATGCAGGCTTTATTGCATGCAGCTGAACAAGTAGGAAAGCATACTTTGCAATGTGGTTTTTATTCTCTAGAGGCCTGCTGCAGGGCCGCTGTTACGGGTTCTGTCATTAGGAGGCATGCTTGGTTAAAAGAACAGAATCTGCCTGATCATGTCAAAGCAAAACTATTAGATGCTCCATTACAGCATGATACTTTGTTTGGTGTTAAATCAGAAGAGGTGTTGAAGAAAATGGAGGAGAAAGCTAAATCTATGCAAACAGTCAAGGATTTCTTGCAGGTACAGCCCCCCAGATTTAGCAGGAACTGGCCTACAAAGAGTTGGTCTTTTCCAGTGTCAGACAGGCCACAAAGATGCAGATACAGATGCCCCAGAGGCAGATCACAGCCCCAAGGCTCATACAGGCCTAAACAATAGGGTGCTTCTACCTTCAAAAGTGGAGAGGAAAATCACAGCCATACAGGAAACAGTCTCCATGACTTCCCCCTGCCAGCACCAAGCACTTATCTTCTGGCAGCCCCTTTGGGGGGAAAACTAGCACTTTTTTCACTAAATTGGCACATGATCACCCAGGGTAAATGGGTCCTAAATATTGTATCACAAGGCTACAGGTTCCACTTTCACACCCTGCCAAGGCCAAATGGTATACCAGATCTGCCACTCAATCAATGGGCAGAGGCACAAAAACAAGTTTCATCCCTCATGGACATGAGAGCTATTCAGTTGGTACCACAGCAAGAGCAGGGACTAGGATTCTACTCAAGGCTATTCTTGGTGCCCAGAAAGGACAAAGCCTGGAGACCAATACTGGACCTGTCTATCCTAAACACATTCCTGTATATTCCAAAATTCAAAATGTTAACTCTGCAGCAGCTTCTGCCCATGCTGGGCAAGAGAGAGCTTGGCTTGTGACTTTAGACTTAAAAGAGGCATACCTGCATGTCCCAATCAGACAATCATGCAGAAGATACCTCAGATTTATAGCTGGCTCAATGCATTACCAATTCTCTGCAATGCCCTTTGGCTTATTTACTGTGCCCAGGGTCTTCACAAAATGCCTGGCACCAGTGATTGCTTTTTGCAGACAAAGAGGAATACAAATATATCCTTACTTGGACGACTGTCTTATTCAAGCAGAGAACAAGGACATTCTACTACAGCATCTGGCATTTGTAAAAAGATTACTAACAGGTCTAGGGTACACAGTAAATTAAAAGAAATCAAAACTCGTACCCTCTCAAGAGATAATATTCCTGGGTGCAAGCTTAAATACAACTGCCCAAATGGCTTATCACATGCCAGACAAACACAGACAAATGATAACTATGTTGGCAACAAAGACCCAGTTATCTGCAAGAAAAATTCTGCAGGCTTTGAGCTTCATGGCATCCTGCATTCTGCTAATTCCATATGCAAGACTGCATATGAGGAAACTTCAATGGTATCTAAAAAGTGTTTGGACTCAACATTGCCACAGCCTGGAAACAATAATTACCCTCATTCCCTGCCTGCAACAGGAGTTTCGATGGTGGGCAAAAGCCTGTCACCACAACACGGGGCAGCCATTGACAACAGATGCATCAGATTATGCCTGGGGGGCCCATATGGCAGGAAGATGTATTCAGGGCACATGGTCCGCAAGTCAAATACATCTACATATCAATCAAAAAGAGATGCTAGCTGTTCAGAACGCCCTGACAGCCTTCAAGGATCTACTTCGTCCAGGACAACTACTGATAAGGATGGACAATACTACAGTTATGTGGTACAGAGCAGGGAGGCACACATTCCTACCCCCTCTGCAGGCTAGCCATGAACTTGTGGGACACAGCATTGACTTACCAAGTACATCTGCAAGCACAATTCCTGCCAGGAAGGGCAAATACTCTGGCAGACGAACTAAGCAGAAACCTAATGGATCCCCACAAGTGGAAATTGGATCCACAAGTCCACCATGATAACAAGGAACTGGGGATGCCTGGACATAGACCTATTTGCCTCTCCTCACAACTACCAACTGCAGAAATTCTGCACAAGGACTTATCACAAACAAGCATTGAAAGTGGATGCTCTATCTTTCAGCTGGAAAGACCTAACAGTATATGCCTTTCCTCCCCACGGTACTCCTCAAGGTCAGACAAAAGAAACCAAAAATGATACTGATCACCCCAGACTGGCCCCGCCAGCACTGGTACCCAATCCTAAAGAGCTTGTCTCAATGCCCATCTTGGACTTTACCTCAAATTCCTCAATTATTGACCCAGCAAGACAGTCAAATACTGCACAGCCAACTCAGGACCTTAAACCTGGCAGCATGGCAGATAATGTAGCCAGTCAAGGCACACCTCTTTCTAAAGCAGTGATGAATGTTATTTTGGAGGGCAGGAGGCCTAGCACCAGAAAATCTTATGCAGAAAAATGGAAGAGATTCTGTGCTTGGAACCAGACACAAGACTTTGACATGATTGTTTCCAAATATTCCTCAGATTTTGCAATACATAACTGAGATGCTTGATAAAGGCCTTTCTTTTTCATCAATTAAAATTCATGCCTCTGCCATTTCAGCTCATTACAATACAGAACCACCTGTTTTTTTTCTCATCCATTACTAAGAGAGTACCTCAGAGGGGCCAAAAACATAAGACCCCCAAGGAGAGCACCAGTACCTGCATGGGACCTCAACTATGTCTTGGAAAAACTCACACTGCGTCCGTTTGAATCAGCCTCTGCAGCTGATATTAAATTCCTATCCTGGAAAACAGCTCTGCTGCTAGCAATAACCTCTGCTAGACGAGTCTCAGAGTTACAGGCACTCATGGCTGTGGAACCTTTTATCATTTTCCATCCTGATAGGGTTTCTCTGCAGACAAACCCTACATTTATGCCTAAGGTAGTGTCCAGTGTGGCCCTTAACCAAACAGTTCATTTGCCTACCTTTTATCCAAACCCACAGAATAAGGGTGAGAGAATTCTGCATTCTTTGGACATTCACAGGCAGCTACACTTCTACTTTTACAGAACCAAAGCTTTCAGAAAGACTGAACAACTTCTAGTGGCATATGTTGCAGGATCACAAGGAAAGCCTATCTCAAAGTAGGCTATTTCAAAGTGGATAGGTCACTGCATTAATTTCTGCTATTCACAACATGGCAAATCAGCGCCTAAGGGCATTAGGCCACATTCAACCAGAGCAGCAGCCACTTCAGCAGCCTCCCTCAGAGGAGTACCAACCAAAGACATCTTAGAGGCTGCAACTTGGAGTTCAGTGCATATTTTTACAAAGCACTATCATTTACCTCTCTACTCTAAATCCAGGGCAGGATTTGCCACTGCAGTTCTGCATGGCCTAATAGCCTCTCCTAATCTTATTTAGCACCAGCCTCCCAACCTTAGCTTTGGCATTCAACCCAATTGTAATGACTGCAACAGTGAAACACGATGAACATAGTACAGTTGTGTACCTACCATAAATGTAGATGTTTGAGTGTATTCACTATTGCAGTCCAGTTTACTCTCCCACCATCCCCCTTTTCCTTGCTGGGACTTACCTGTACCTCTTTATTCTATACAACCTATGTGGTGTATTTGTTTGTAGATGAAGGAAAAGTTTTTTGTGCTTGCATGCTTATTGGCATAATTTAGCCTACCATTTTAGGGGCACCTGACATCTGGAGCAAGAAAAACTGAAGAAAATGCTGTCGGCTGCATCTTTATACCCCTGGCATACTGATGTCAGGGAGGAGGTGATAGCAACTGACGCTGGACCTAGACTTTGGAATTCAGGCCGACTGCGGGTAGCCTGCCAGCAGGATAACCCAATTGTAATGACTGCAACAGTGAATACACTCGAAAATCTACATTTATGGTAGGTACACAACTGTACTTTCTCGGTTTAATTATCCAGAAATGTCATCGGTTAGCCATCCGACTACCAGGATTCCGAAAAAATGCAAAGATAAAGACAGAGACAGGCCGCCGAGGTCCAAAACTGCCGACGATGATTCTCCTAAGCCAGTCGGCAGTTTGCCGGTACTCAGTGAGGTGCTTTCGCAGCCCCTGATACCCGTTACTTCTGATTTGCAGGCCTCTACTGAGACCAGTATGCCACGAGATACTTTAACTATGGAACCCGCGGATATCCCTACCTTGAATGGGTCCAGAGCCGCTGTGCAGGCACCGGCTTCTGAGGGTGTATTCAGGCCTACATACTTGCATATTAAATCGACGCCTCCTTCATTACTAAGGCCTAAATCTCGATCCATGTCTAAAAAACCGATGCCCAGGCCACATCCTTAGGCCTCTATGTCTAAAAAATAAATGATAAAAATGGCTGAAGATCTAATAACTCTAATCAGGGGTAGCCACCCCCCCCCCCCCCAAGAGGCCTAGGGCTGAGCTTGATTATGATTCTTCTGATCAGGATTCTGTTTTTTTCTGACTCTTCTGATGATCTGGATTGGTCCTTACCTACTTATGAGGATTATGATGCAGAGGATTCTTCCTTCTACTTCCCCTCCTGAGGATTTTTCTTTTGAGGGAAACCTTACATACTGTAAGGGAGCATTTTCACTGGGAAAGCCAGGAATTTTCTGATTCAAAAAAGAAGCTTAGGGATTTCCTTCTCCAACCTCAGCATAGGCCTTTGTCTATTCTTCCTGTACTAGACATTGTTGATGATGATTTCTCGAAATCCAATTTGGCCCCTGATTCCCTGACAGATACTACAGGGTCCCTGAGTCCCACAAGTTCCTTTTCAAAAATCCTATTGCAGATCCAGAGACTATTTCACAGGGGCTTAAGGGCATTAGGGCTTCTACTGCTAAAAATCCTACCCCTTCTGACAGAGACTCCAGGGCGCTGGATATATGGGGTAAAAAGGTTTACACTTCAACCTTGGCAATTAGAGCTTTAAACTGCCAATTTCATATGTTAAAATATCAGCAGCATGTTATTGGACTGCTTAAACAGAAAATGATGATAATTCCTGACTGTGTGGAAAATAAAGACTTAACAGGATTTAATGTATTCTGCTGAACAAGTTGGAAAAACATACTTTGCAGTGTGGCTTTGATTCTTTAGAGACCTCTTGCAGGGCTACTGTTACTGGGTCTGTGCTTAGAAGGCATGCTTGGCTTAAGGAGCAATCTTTGCCTGATCATGTTAAAGTTAAATTGTTGGATGCTCCTTTAAATCAGGACCACCTGTTTGGCAACAAGGCTGAAAAAGTTCTTGAAAAGATGGAAGATAAAGCTAAATCTATGCAAACTGTTAAAGAGTTTTTACAAGTTCAGCACCCTAGATTTAGTAGGCACTGGCCCTCTAAGAATTGGTCCTTTCAACCCCCTTCCAGGTCTTCTCAAGCCAAACCCAGACACAGCAAAACCCCCAGGTTTCAGTCCCAGGGGACTCACAGAACTAAGCACTGGGGGGCCTCCACTTCCAAGTCTGGGAATAACAAGACACCCCTCTATGGTAAACTGTCTCAATGACTTCCTTTTAAAATTTCCAAGCACTTATCTTCTGACTGCCCCTTTGGGGGGAAAGATTGCTCTTCATGCAAAGAACTGGGAACTCATTACCCAGGATGAATGGGTTTTAAATGTAGTATCCCAGGGATACAGATTTCACTTCCACACATTGCCAGTGCCAAGTGGGTGGCTGGACCTACCCCCAAATCAGTGGGCAGAGGCTCAAAAACAAGTACTTTCTCTCTTAAGCATGGGGGCCATTCAACTGGTACCAGAAGAGGAAAAGGGACAAGGTTTCTACTCCAGACTTTTCCTGGTACCCAGAAAAGACAAATCATGGCATCCAATCCTAGACCTGTCTACTCTAAACACCTTTCTGGAGATTCCAAAATTCAAGATGCTGACTCTTCACCAATTACTTCCTATGCTAGGCAAAGATGCCTGGTTGGCAACATTAGATTTAAAAGAAACATACCTGCACATCTCAATTAGGGAATCTTGCAGAAGATACCTACGCTTCAAAGCAGGCTACATGCACTATCAGTTCTCTGCACTGCCCTTTGGCTTATCTACTGCGCCCAGAGTATTCACAAAGTGCCTAGTTCCAGTTATTGCATTTTGCAGGCAAAGAAGTATTCAAATATACCCATACCTGGATGATTGTCTAATTCGGGCAGAAAGCCAGGACATACTTTTGAATCATCTGGCATTTGTAAAAAGGGTTCTAACGTGTCTGGGGTACACCATAAATGAAAAGAAATCACATCTGGTACCCTGTCAACAAATTACATTTCTGAGAGCAAGCTTGAATACAACTTCCCAGATGGTTTACCTCACGCCAGAAAAGCAAATTCATTTGACAACCTACTTCATACAAGTGGCCACAAATGCCCTGCTATATCTGCAAGACAAATACTGCAAGACTTGGGGTTCAAGGCCACCTGCATTCTTCTCATTCCATATGCAAGACTGCGTATGAGGAAACCACAGTGGTATCTAAAAAGCCTATGGAGTCAACATTCTCACAGCCTAGAAACTGATACCTATCATACCTTGCCTACACCTAGAGCTCCTTTGGTGGGCAGAGGCCTGCCAGCAAAACAAGGGACTACCTTTCACACCACCCCCTGCCGACCAAACCCTAACAACAGATGCATCAGACTATGCATGGGTGGCTCACCTGGCAGGGAAGTGCATTCAGGGCAAATGGAACCCAAGTCAAATGCACCTGTATATCTATCAAAAAGAAATGTTAGCTGTACAGAGTGCTCTGACAGCCTTCAAGGACTACATTCTTCCAGGACAACTAATGGTAAAGACGGACAACACCACAGTTATGTGCTACATAAACAAGCAGGGGGGTACACATTCTTACCCCCTCTGCAGACTAGCCATGGCATTGTGGAACACAGCCTTGAGCTACCAAGTGCACCTACAAGCTCAATTCCTGCCAGGAAAATTAAATACACTGGCAGACGGACTAAGCAGAAACCTCATGGACCCACACGAGTGGAAACTGGAACCAAGGATTTTCAACATGTTGACAAGTGAATGGGGAAGCCCAGATACAGACCTGTTTGCCTTCACCTAGAACTACCAATTATACAAATTTTGCACAATGACTCCCCAGAAACAAGCCTGGAAAGTGGATGCGCTGTCCTTTAGCTGGAAAAACTTATCAGTCTATGCCTTCCCCCCCACTGCCTCTGCCCTCCAAAGTACTACTACTAAAAGTCAAACAGGATAAACCAAGGATGATTTTGATTGCTCCAGACCAGCTGCGCCAACACTGGTACCCCCTCCTGTGCAGTGTGTCACTGTTATCTCCATGGCACCTGCCTCAGACTCCTTCCCTGCTGTCTCAGCAGGAGAACCAGATTCTGCACCCTCAGATTCCAACACTGAACCTTGCAGCCTGGCTAATTACTTAAACTCTCCCTTACCATCCCTCAGCAAACCTGTGATGGATGTCATCTTAGAGGCAAGGAGGCCTAGTACTAGAAAATCTTATGCTGAAAAATGGAAAAGATTCTGTGCCTGGAACCAATCTCAAGGGATGAGCACAGCAGCGCCCTATTTACCTCAGATTTTACAATACTTAACTGAGATGCTTCACAAGGGCCTGTCTTTTTCCTCAATTAAAATCCATGCCTCAGATATTTCAGCTCATTATAACACAGAACCTCCCCTCTTCTCTCATCCACTGCTCAAGCAGTACGTTAGAGGTGCCAAAAATTTGAGATCACCCAGGAGAGCTCCAACCCCAGCCTGGGACCTTAACTTTGTATTGGAAAAACTCACTCTACCTCTTTTCAAGCCAGCTGCTACTGCAGACTTAAAATTTCTTTCTTGGAAAACAGCTTTCCTTTTAACAATCACTTCAGCTAGAAGGGTATCTGAATTACAGGCCCTTATGGCAGTGGAGCCTTTCATCATCTTTCATGCAGACAGGGTGTCACTCAGAACCAATCCATCCTTCATGCCCAAGGTGGTTTCCAGTGTGGCTCTTAATCAGTCCATTCACTTGCCAACCTTCTTTCCCAATCCACAGAACAAAGGGCAATGGATTCTGCATTCCTTGGATGTGCACAGACAACTTAGATTCTACTTGGACAGGGCTAAACCTCTAAGAAAATCTGAACAGCTGCTGGTTGCATTTGCTGCAGGGGCAGAGGGGAAGGCTATTTTAAAACAAGCCATTTCTAAATGGATAAGCCATTGCATTCATTTCTGCTATAAGCACCATGGAAAACCTATCCCCCAGGGGATCTGACCTCACTCCACCAGGGCTGCATCTACTTCTACAGCCTTCCTCAGAGGCATTCCTGCCAGGGACATCCTAGAAGCTGCTACCTGGAGTTCTGTACATACTTTCACCAAACATTATCATTTGCCAATTTTCTCTAAATCCAGAGCTGGCTTTTCCACTGCAGTCTTGCAGGGCCTTATAGCTGGCCCTAATGCTATCTAAACTCCTCCTCCCAACCATAGCTTTGGGAATCTACCCAAATATAATGACTGCAACAGTGAAACACAAAGAACATAGTACAGTTGTGTACACTTACCATAAATGTAGATATTTGAGTGTATTCACTGTTACAGTCCTGGTTACCCTCCCTCCTGCCCCCTAACTTCTTTTGGCTATACCTCTACTTTCCTTTACTATACTTAAAAACCTTTTTGTTGTATTTGCTTTTTTGTTGAAGGTATACCTTTGTGTTTTTATGTTTAATTGTTCCCCATTAGGGGGGCACCTGACATCTGGGGCAAGAAAAACTGATGTAATGGTGTTGGCCGCATGTTTTATACCCCTTATGAACTGATGTCATGAAAGAAGGGACAGCAAATGATGCAGAACCCAAGACTTTGTTAATCAGGCTGACTGAGGGCAACCTGCAAGCAGATTACCCAGATGTAATGACTGCAACAGTGAATACACTTGAACATCTACATTTATGGTAAGTGTGTACACAACTTTACTTTCTGGGTGTTCCCATATCTGGATGACTGGCTCATCTCTGGAACTGTCAGGAATTGGAAAGACCTCAAAAGTACCTCACCAAGAGGATCAATGGACTCAAACATATGCTATATGCTGCCCGGCTATAGAAACTCCAGCTCTACTCAGTAGCATACCGCCTACTCAGAGGCGATATGTGCCTGACGTACAAGGCCATGTCCAACCCGGAATTAATGGACATGCTCCACCTCAGAAAATCCAGATCCACCAGAGCTATACGAGTTAGAGATTTGAACCTCAGCACAGAAATAAATAGGACACGCTGGAGGGACAGGTTCATAACCCAGAGACTCCCTTCACTCTGGAATAAAATCCCAGTCCATGTTAGGCAGAGCCCCTCACTGACTCTCTTCAAGAGAAATCTTGACGAGTGGATGGGAGATCGTAGGTTTTCCCCGGGGGTCACTTCTGTGTCACTGCTAGACAGTGGTACAGTAAACTAAACCTTAAAATGGGCACAGTATACTCATTCCAAGGGGTGGCGAAAGCCAAACACACTCTGGCTAGGCTTATAAATGCCCTAGGGCAGATAGTCTAGTATGAACCTATAAATCTCCACACGTATGCCATGGAATCCTTGCTCCACCTTTGCACTCATCTAGGTATTATAATCAATTCTGATAAGTCCAAGTTTCTCCTGGTTCAGACAATAGTATTTATAGATACATGCCAGATTACAAGGCTTCCAGAGATCCAGTTGACCACCCTGCACAATCGAGCAGTAGAAGTCCTTTCATGCCACAAGCCAAAATCAAGACTGATTTTTCTCCTTTTAGGATTGATGGCTTTCTCCATTACACTGGTCCCTCTGGGCAGATATCACTTGAGGGTTCTTCAGAGGACACTTTCAGTGCAATTGTTCATCAAACATCAACCCATGAATTTCCCAGTATGTCTAACAAAAACTTGCAGAATGCACATACGCCAGTGGCTTGAGTCCAGGAAGGTTTCATAAGGTTGCCCCTTTGTCCCTCCTACTGCCAAGGCTGTGGTGACAATGGATGCCTCCCAGCTAGGGTGGAGGGGGCAGTATGTGGGAAGGGACTGCCTAAGGCATGTGGTCCCCGTCTGAGGCCAGTCTTCATGTCAGTATTCTGAAGATGAGGGCAGTCTTCTTTGTTATATCAACAAACTAGAAGGGGACACACTCCTACTTGTTATGTCAGTGAGAGTTTGGCAGTGAGTAATATCTTCTGACTGTTTTCTGGTAGCTACACATCCTGGAGAAATCCAATATTTTAATGGACAGGTTCAGCAGGCCTGTCCTCCTGCCTCATGAGTGGTCCCTCAGTCCGAGGTTGCCCCTTTGTCCCTCCTACTACCAAGGCTATGGTGACTGTGGACACCACCTAGCCAGGGAGTGGGGCATTCATGTGAAGGACCATTCAAGGCAAGTGGTCTCCATTCAAGACTTGAGATGAGGCAGGCCCCATAGCATTGCAGGCCTTCCAGGACTCCCTTACTCTATGAGATCCATTCAGATGGACATTTTGGTAGTCTGATACATCAACAAATTGGGGGACACACTTCTACTCATTATGTTGAGAAGCAGTGAGAGTTTGACAGTGGGTGACATCTTGTAACTACTTTCTGGTAGCAATGCAAATCTTGGGGAAATCCAATGATGTTCTTCGTGTTTCACTGTTGCAGTCATAACCTCTGGGTTATCCCTGCTATGGTAGCCCTCGGCCAGAGTCATTGTTTTTCTGCATCAGCTGCTGTTGCTTCTGGACTGAAGTCAGATCATCAGTGCTATAAAGCAAGGCAGCTGACACCATTACATCAGTCTTTCTTGCCGTGGAGCCCGTAGCTGAAGCAGTTCACAAGTGTGCCGGTCCCTCACTACCAGAGCTCTGATTACAGCTGAAAATGTCTAAAGCTAAGTACCCCATTGGGGATAATTTTTTTCTTGCACTAACCTATGTCCAAAAAATTAACTCTGTCACCTGTGGAAAGCAGATCCCACACTGAGACTTCCATTCATACAGCATCACTTGTTTAGGCCCAGACCATGACATACCCCATTGCCAGTTCTGTGCCCTCTTTAATGCAAGAACCATTCATCATAGAGCTCTTATTGTAGACAGGTATTTTCATCCTCCATCTTCACAAATGGCATCCGTCAGCCAACAATCCATAGACATTCCAAAAAAATGTAGGGATAAAGCTAGAGACAGACCAAATAAGGCTAAGCCTTCCTACGATTCTATTGCTCAGCAGGTGGTCAGCTCTCCGGAATTCAGTGAGGCACTTTTGCAGCCCCTGATGCCCAATACAATATCTATGCAGGCCTCTAGCGAGACCCTTTTAGAGTCTGATATGCCGCAGGAATCTTTGTCTTCTGACCCTTTGGTTGTCTCTGCCTTGGTTGGGTCCAGAGCCATGATGTAGGCACCGACTTCCAAGGAGGCCTTTCACACTACCGAATCTGGACAAAACCTGACGTCTTCACATCCGACTACCATTTCTCTCAGACCGATGGGTACTCTTAGGCCTAGAAGCCAGGCAACTCCTAGAAAATCTGCCTCTGTCCACCATCTCACTCCTGCTGCACCACCCCAAGCCCTAATGCTTAAGAGGATGGAGGATCTTATTTCCCTTATCAGGGGCAGTCAGGCCACAACTTTTTAAAGGAAAAGACACCCTTCTCCTGAACTAATGACAGAGCAAGATTCTGAGACATCTGATTATTCAGATTTTGAAGAGGAACCACCACCTCTGACTGCTTATAAGGATTCAGATCCAGAGGAATTCATTCCTTCTGCCTCCCCACCAGAAGACCTTTCCTTTGGGGAAACCCTTAACACACTCGGGGAACATTTCCACTGGGAAGAATCTCAGGACTTCCCTCAGTCTAAGAAAAGGCTAAGAGAGTTTCTAGACTTGCCCCAGCACAGACCCCTAGCCATTCCCCCTATCCTAGAAGTGATGGATGATGATTTCCATGAATCCAGCTTACCCCCTGATGCCCTCCCACCTGCTAGTAAACCTGACCGGTATAACAGAGTACCAGATTCTCACAAATACCTGTACAGAAATCCTGCTGCAGACCAAGAGGTCATTACACATGGACCAAAAGGAGCTAGGTAGTTCTGCAAAGAATCCTACACCTTCTGACAAGATTGCCAGAGCTCTGGACAGATGGGATAAAAAAGTTTACATCTCTGCAACCTTCGCCATCAGAGCACTCAACTATCAGTTCCATGTGGTAAAATGTCAACAATACACTTTGGGACTATTAAAGCGAAAGATTACTACCTTTCCTGACTGTGCCAGTTCTAAAGAGTTAGCAGATTTACTGCACTCTACTTGTCAAGTGGCCAAACACTCATTACACTGTGGATATAACACACTAGAAGCCTCAAGCAGGGTAGCAGTGTCTGGATCTGTCATTAGGAGACATGCATGGTTGAAGGAACAACCTCTCCCTGATCATGTCAAGTCTAAATTAATTGATGCACCCTTGGATAAGGACTGCTTGTTTGGAGAAAAAGCAGAAGAAGTGCTTAAAAAGATGGAAGACAAAGCAAAATAAATGCAAACAGTAAAATATTGCTTTCAGGTTCAATCTCCTAGATTTAGCAGGAATTTTCCCTCTAAGCACTGGTCCTTTCCTGCACCTAGCAGACAGGGGCAAGATAAGCCCTTCAGGAACAGACCTCCCTGGCCCCTATTCCAGGGATACCAGAGAACAAAACAGTGGGCCACTTCCACCCCAAAGGCAGGGAGATGGTCTTCATGTTTCACTGTTGCAGTCATCCCATTTGGGTTATCCCTGCCAGGGTAGCCCTTGGCCGGCCCGAATACCAGAGGCGTAGTATTTCTGCATCAGTTGCTATTGCTTCAGGGCTGACGTCAGGTCATCAGTAGTATAAAGTAAGGCAGCCAACGCCATTACATCAATCTTTCTTGCCATGGAGCCTGAAGCAGAAGCAGTTCGCACGAGTGCCGGTCGGCCGCTACCTGAGGTTCGTCTACCGAATTGAAGCTGAACTCTTCTAAAACTAAGTACCCCATTGGGGATCCTTTTTTCTTGCACTAACCAATGTCAGAAAAAAGTTAACAATTGTCTCGCCTGTGGAAAGAAAATACCACACCGAGACTTTCATTCTTACTGCATCACTTGTTTAGGCCCAGACCATGACGTCACCCGTTCTCGTTTATGTTTCTTGTTCTACGCCAGAATTATCCATCGTTGGGCCCTTATTGTAGCTAGATATTTTCGCTTACGGTCCTCGAACTCTGATATGGCTTCGGTAAGCCATCTGACAGCAGATCTTCTGAAAAAACATAAAGATAAAGACAGAGACAGACCGCACTGGTCCAGACCTACCTACGACGCTCCCGTTAAGCTAGTCGTCAGTTCTCGGGTCCTCAGTCAGGTGCTTTCGCAGCCCCTGATGCCTGCTTCTGTGAATTCACATGCTGCTACCAAGACCCTTTCGGAGTCTGGTATGCCGCAAAACTCTTCTTCGACTAAGGATCCTGTGGTCGTCTCTACCTTGTATGGGTCCAGAGCTGCTGAGCAGGCACTGGCTTCCGAGGAAGTCCTTCACACTACCGATTCTCGACACAAACCAACGTATTCTTTCACGACAGCTGTTCTTTGGAAAACAATGAGTTTCTTATGTCCAGGGTACAAACCACACCCAAGAAACCGATGACCCAACCTGCTTCCTTGCCTCAGTCTCAAATACTTAAAATGGTGGAAGACCTTATGTCTGAACAAGAGTCAGATGATTGTGATGCATCTGAATATGAAGACATGCAACCCCTCTCTACTTATGAGGATTCTGATGCAGAGGATTCCATCCCTTCAGCCTCTCCTCCAGAGGATTTTTCCTTTGGGGAAACCCTTTGTACCTTAAGAGTGCATTTCCAATGGGAGAGTCAGGACTACCCTAAGTCTAAAAAGAGACTCGGGGAATTTTTAGATCTTCTGCAGCACAGACCCTTGGCCATCCCCCCAGTCCTGGATGTTGTGGAGGATGTTTCCTGGAATCCAGCTTGACTCCTGACACCCTCCCTCCTGCACCCAGAAAACCAGACAGGTACTGCAGAGTCCCTGACTCTCTCAAATTCCTTTTTAAAAATACTACTGCTGACCCTGAGGTAATTTCTCAAGGGCCTAAAGGGATTAAAGCAACCTCCGCTAAGAATCCCACCCCCTCAGATAGGGATTCCCAAGCACTAGGCAGATGGGGTAAAAGTATATACACCTCAGCTACTCTTGCTATCAGGGCACTAAATTGTCAGTTCCATATGTTAAAATCTCAGCAACATACCCTGGAACTCCTCAAACAAAAAAAATGTCTTCCTTTCCTGCTTGTGCAGAATCTAGAGAGTTACAAGAGTTGATGCATTCTGCAAGTCAAGTAACTAAACACACCTTGCACTGTGGTTTTGATGCCCTAGAAGCTTCTTGCAGAGCAGCAGTCACCGGATCTGTCATTAGAAGGCATGCATGGCTTAAGGAACAGCCCTTGCCAAACCATGTCAAATCTAAAATGTTGGATGCCCCCTTGCACAAAGGCAACTTATTTGGCACTAAGGCAGAAGAGGTCTTAAAAAAGATGGGGGAAAAAAAGCAAAATCTATGCAGTTAAGGATTTCTTACAGGTTTAGCCACCCAGGTTCAGCAGGCATTTTCCCACCAAGCACTGGTCCTTTCCTGCTCCCAGTAAGCCAGTTCAGCCCAGACCCCGGTGGAACAAACACTCCAGACAGCAGCCATAGGGAATGAGAGATCTAAGCAGTGGACTACCTCCACTTCAAAACCAGGGAGTTCCAAGCCACCCCCTTATAGTAAGAACTGACAATAACTCACCTCCCCCACCCCTTCCCCTTCTCTCTGCCCACCTTCACTTACCTAGGAGGAGAACTCTCCTTTCACACAAGCATGTGAGTTACCAACGACTGCTGGGTTCTCAACATAGTGTCCCAGGGATACAAACTTTCTTTCCATGCCCATCCAACCCCAAAAGGGTTCCCAGATCTACTTCCAAACCAGTGGGCAGAGGAGCAAAAGCAAGTCCTTTTCCCTGCTGTCTATGAATGCAGTAGAGCACATTCCTGCAGAACAGAAAGGCCAAGGTTTCTACTCCAGACCTTTTCTGGTACCCAGAAAAGAGGGCACCTGGCACCCCATCCTCAGCCTATCCATTCTAAACACCTTCCTGGTGATTCCAAAATTCAAAATGCTCACCCTCCAGCAGCTGCTACCCATGCTTTCCAAGGATGATTGGCTAGCCACCCTAGCTCTAAAAGAGGCCTACCTCCACATTCCTATCAGGGAATCATGCAGGAAATATCTCATTTTCAGGGCAGGATCTCAGCACTTTCAGTTCTCTGCTCTTCCCTTTGGCTTATCTACTGCTCCCAGAAGGTTCACAAAATGTCTGGCTCTGGCCATTGCCTTTTGCAGACAAAGGAATATCCAGATTTACCCATACTTAGATGACTGCCTTACTCAGGCAGACAGCCAGGAAAGGCTGCTCAAGCACATGGTCTTTGTAAAGTCCCTACTAACCTCTGTAGGGTACACAATCAGCAAAAACAAATCCAAACAGATGCCCACCCAAAGGATTATTTTCATGGGAGCAAGCCTGGACACAACATCCCAGACGGCATTCCTTACACCAGAAAAGCAGATTTTCCTGACAGCCTACTTCTCCCAACTAGCCACCAGATCTCACCTTTCTGCAAGGAAAATCCTGCAAGCTCTAGGGTTCATGGCATCTTACATACTACTCATTCCATATGCCAGACTGCATATGAGGAAACTTCAGTGGTACCTATAATTCCTTGCCTCAGAAAACATTTTATTTGATGGCCAACAGCATGCTCCCACAATAAGGGACTACCTTTCTCACCACCTAGACCCTCACCACAGATGCACCAGACTATGCCTGGGGTGTACACCTAGATGGCAGGTACATACAGGGCCATTGGAGCACACAACAAATCCCTCTTCACATCAGCCAAATAGAGATGATGGCTGTCCAGCATGCCTTGATAGCTGTCAAGCCCCTTGTCTCGCCAGGGGCTGTCCTGATCAAAACAGATAACACCACTGTGATCTGATATATCAACAAGCAGTAAGGGACTCACTCCTACCCTCTATGCAGGCTGGCCATGACCCTTTGGCACACAGCCTCTGCCATGCAACTCCACCTGTTAGCACAATTCCTACCAGGTTTTCTCAACTCTCTAGCAGACCAATTAAGCAGAAATCTTCTGGATCCACACAAGTGGCAGCCACCACGGCATCTTCTGCAGATTCTAAACCTCCTGACCTAGAGAGAAGGTAAATTCATGCATCTCCAATTGCAGACACTCAATTTGGCAGCTTGGCTTATTCCCTAACCCCCGATCAATCTGCCAACCTCAGTAAACAGGTTGTAGATGTTATACGTGAGGCCAGACACCCTAGCACTAGAAAGACTTATGCTGACAAATGGAAAAGGTTCTGCACATGGATTCAAGCTAAGGGAGCCAGTACAGCACAGCTCTACCTCCCTCTCATTCTGGATTACTTAGATGACCTGCTACACAGTGGCCACTCTTTCTCCTCTATAAAAATTCATGCATCTGCTATTTCTGCTCATTTTCCCACTGATCAGCCCCTTTTCTCACACCCTTTGATCAACCAGTTCCTAAGTGGGGCTAGCAACTTGAGGCTACCCAGAAGGGCACCAACTCCAGCTTGGGACCTTATCTTTGCATTGGAAAAGCTCACCCAGCCCCACCATTCGAACCAGCTTCTTCTGCAGAGCTACAATTTTTCTCCAGGAAAACAGCATTCCTTTTGGCCATCACTTCAGCCAGAAGAGTCTCTGAGCTGCAAGTTCTCCTGGCTGTGGAACCCTTCATCATCTTCCATGCTGACAGGGTATCCCTCAGAACTAACCCATCCTTCATGCCCAAGATTGGTGTCCAGTGTGGCTCTCAAACAATTTATTCATTTGCCCACCTTTTTCCCTAATCCCCAGAACAAGGGGGGAAGGATTCTTCACTCTCTAGATGTGCATATACAGCTCAGATTCTATCTGGACAGGACTAAATCTTTTAGGAAGTCAGATCAACTGCTGGTTAGCTTTGATTCAGGGGCAGAAGGCAAAGACATCTCCAAACAAACAATCTCCAAATGGGTAGCACACTGCATCCATTTCTGCTACAAGCAACATGGAAAGCTTCCCCCAAAGAGGGTCAGGACACACTCCACCAGAGCATCCTCCACCTCTGCAGCTTTCCTCAGAGGAGTCCCTACCAGGGACATCCTGGAGGCTGCCACCTGGACATCTGTTCACACTTTTACCAAGCATTACCACCTGCCTCTCTTTTCCAAATCCAGGGCAGGATTTGCCTCTGCAGTCTAGCCAACCCCTAGTTTCCTTTACTGCCTCCACCCTTTTCCTCAGCTTTGGGAATCAACCCAAATGAGATGACTGCAACAGTGAAATACGAAGAACAAAGTTGTGTACACTTCCGATAAATGTAGATGTTCGAGTGTATTCACTGTTGCAGTCCTGGTTTCCTTCCATCCATCCCCCTTTCCTCTCTTTCACTACAAGGGACTTATTGGTATTTATTTTAAACTGGTGGGGTTTCTTCCACCAGAACATGGCTCCTACTTGGGGGATCCTGACAGGTTAGGGCAAGAAAACTGATGTAATCGAATTGGCTGCCTTACTTTATACTACTGACATCAGTCCTGGAGTGACAGCAACAGATGCAGAAATACTGAGTCTCTGGTATTTGGGCTGGGCGAGGGCTACCCTGGCAGGGATAACCCAAATGTAATGACTGCAACAGCGAATACAGTCAAACATCTACATTTATGCCAAGTGTATACAGCTGTACTTTCCCAGGGTTGGCTGATTGTCCACCCTTATGAAGAGGGTTGATTATTGTGACCCTCCATTCACCTGGCATGTAACTTGTTTTGAGGCTGTAGTTGGAGTGCCTCAAGTGGTCTTTGTAGGTCTTGTTTAGGCTATTATTATTACCATCATCAGGGCCATTGAAGCAGTGTTTTTGGCCTCAGAAAGCATCACCAGGACCTGCTTTCTTTTGATAGTTGGGTGGGATGTGTTAGAAGATTTCACAGAGGGAAGTGGAGGGTGAAGTTACAGCTAATTTTATCAGCCATTTGATTCACAATGCCACTCTGGTTAGTGAAGATTGTGTCATTTACCACCAGATGTTCTTTGTGTTTCACTGTTGCAGTCATCACCTGTGGGTTATCCCTGCTGTGGTAGCCCTCGGCCGGCCCGAATACCAGAGTCAGTGTTTTTCTGCATCGGCTGCTGTCGCTTGTTGACTGATGTCAGGTCATCAGTGCTATAAAGCAAGGGAGCCAATGCCATTACATCAGTCTTTCTTGTTGTGGAGCCCATAGCAAAAACAGTTCTCAAGTGTGCCATTCGGTCAGTACCAGAGCTGAAATTGCAGCTGAAAACGTCTAAACCTAAGTACCCCTTTAGGGATCCTTCTTTCTTGCACTAATGGATGTCCAAAAAGTGTCTAGCTTGTGGAAAGCAGATCCCACACTGAGACTGCCATTCATACTGCTTCACTTGTTTAGGCCTAGACCACAATGTCTCCCGTTGCTGGTTCTGTGCCCTCTTTAATGCTAGAACCATTCATCGTAGAGCTGTTATTAGTAGACAGGTATTTTCGTCTACCGTCTTCGCATTCCAAAATGGGGTTCATCAGCCAACAATTCGAAGACATTCTAAAAAAAGTAGAGATAGAGATAAAGACCACACAAGGCTAAGCCTTCCAATGACACTACCGCTAAGCAGGTCATCACTTCTCCGGAATTCAGTGAGGTGCTTTTGCAGCCCTTGATGCCCGATATATCTATGCAGGCTTTTACCGAGACCCTTTCAGAGTCTGGTATGCTGCAGAAATTTTCTTCATCTTACAAGCCTTTGGTTTTCTCTGCCTCAGTTGGGTCCAGAGCCACAACGCAGGCACCGGCTTCCAAGGAGGCCTTTCGCACTACCGATTGCAGAGAAAACCAACATCTCATCTGACTACAGTTTCTCTCAGACCGATGAATACTCTTAGGCCAAGAAGCCAGGCCACTCCTAGAAAATCTACCTCTAGCCACCATCTTACTCCTGCTCCACCATCCAAAGCCCAAATGCTTAAGATGGTGGAGGATCTTATCTCCCTTATCAGGGATAGCAAGGCCACAACTTCTAAAAGGAAAAGACACCCTTTCCCTGAACTAATGACAGAGCAGGATTCTGAGGAACCTGAATATTCAGATTTTGAAGAGGAAAAACCACCTGTGACTGTTTGAGGATTCAGATGCAGAGGAATCCATTCCTTCTGCCTCCCTACCAGAAGACTTTTTCTTTGGGGAAACCCTTCACATCTTCAGGGAACATTTCCACTAGGAATCTCAGAACTTCCCTCAGTCTAAGAAAAGACTAAGAGACCTGGCCCAGAACAAACCCATGGCCATCCCTCCTATCTTAGAAGTGCTGGATATTGTTTTCCATAAATCCACCTTAGCCCTTGACAGCGTCCCTCCTGCTCCCAGTAAACCTGACAGGTATTACAGAGTACCGGATTCTCGCAAATACCTGTACAGAAATCCGGCTGCAGACCCAGAGATCATTACACAGTGACCTAAAGCTGGTTCTGCTAAGAATCCTATTCCTTCTGACAAGGATTCCAGAGCTTTGGACAGATGGGACAAAACATTTACACCTCTGCAACCTTAGCTATCGGAGCCCTCAATTGTCAGTTCCATATGTTTAAATATCAACAACACACTTTGGAACTATTAAAGCAAAATATTTCTGCCTTTCCTGACTGTGTCAATTCAAGAGAGTTAGCATATTTACTGCACTCTACTTGTCAAGTGGTCAGACACTCATTACACTGTGGATATGACATCCTAGAAGCCTTAAGCAGTGTCAGGATCTGTTATTAGGAGACATGCATGGTTGAAGGAACAACCTCTCCCTGATCATGTCAAGTCTAAATTAATTGATGCACCCTTGGATAAGGATCACTTGTTTGGAGTAAAAGGAGGAGATGTGCTTAAAAAGATGGAAGACAAAGCAAAATCTTTGCAAACAGTAAAAGGTTTCTTTCAGGTTCAACCTCCTTGGTTCAGCCCAAATTTCACCCTCTAAGCACTGGTCCTTTCCCGCACCTAGCAGACAGGGGCAAGGTAAGCCCAGTAGGGACAAATCACTCAAGCCCCTATCCCAGGGACAGCAGAGAACCAAACAGTGGACCACTTCCTCCCCAAAGGCAGGGAGTTAAGCCATCCTTGTATGGCAAAAACTCTCAATGACTCCCTCACCCCCTCTGCCCTCCTTTCACTCACCAAAAGCTAGGAGGAAGGCTCTCCCCCTGCAAAGAAAGTTGGCTCTCTGTAACAAAGGACCAATGGGTCTTAAAGATTATTTTTCAGGGATACAAATTCTCTTTCAGCGAACTCCCAATTCCAAGAGGGTACCTGGACTTAACTCCAAATCAGTGGGCAGAAGCATTAAAACAAGTCAACTCTCATATCCCATGGGGTAGTAGAACCTGTTCCTGCAGATTAAACAGGCAAAGGCTTTTATTCCAGACTATTTCTTGTTCCCAGAAAGAGGACACTTGGTGCCCCATCCTGGATCTATCCATTCTAAACACCTCCCTGGTGGTCCCCAAATTCAAAATGCTAACTTTGCAGCAGCTGCTGCATATGCTGACAAAAAGTGCCTGGTTAGTGACCCTAGACCTAAAAGATGCCTACCTCCACATCCCGGTAAGGGACTCCTGCAGGAAATTCCTGTGCTTCAGAGCAGGCTCACAACACTTTCAGTTCTCTGCACTACCCTTTGGCTTATCTACTGCTCCTGGGGTATTCACCAAATGCTTAGCCATGGCCATAGCATTTTGCAGACAGAGAAATATACAGATTTACCCTTATCTGGACGACGACCTCATTCAGGCAGAGTGCAAAGAAAAGCTGTTCCAGGACCTCCTCTTTGTCAAAACCCTCCTAACTTCCTTAGGGTTCACCATCAATGAGAAGAAATCAAAGCAAACATCCTCCAGGAGGATCATTTTCTTGGGAGCTCTGGTGGACACAGCATCCCAAATGGCCTTCCTATCCCCAGAAAAGCAGAGCTTCCTGGCTCTCTACTTTACCTAGCTGGCTTCCAGAAGTCACCTCACAGAAAGGACATTCCTGCAAGCCTTGGGGTACATGGCATCTTGCATCCATCTAATTCCTCTGGCCAGGCTTCACATGAGAAAACTTCAGTGGTATCTAAAGAACCTTTGGTGTCAGCACACACAGCCTCTAGAGACCTCTCTCCCTCTGATTCCCTGTATAAGGGCCAAGTTTCTCTGGTGGGCAGGGGCCTGTGTTAAGAACAGGGAGTCTTCCCGTAATCCTCCACTCTACTGGGCAGACCAACACCACCGATGTCTCAGACATTGTTTGGGACACTCACCTAGCAGGCAAGTGCACCCAAGGTCTTTGGGATGCCTAGCACCTTCCCTTACACATTAACCAGAAGGAAATGATGGCAGTACAAAAGCCTCTGACATCCTTCAAACCCCATCTCAGGCCAGGAGTTCTCCTTATCAAAACAGACAACACCACAGCAATCTGGTACATTAACAAACAGGGAAGGACCCAATCTTACTCTCTGTGCAGGCTAGCCACGAACTTCTGGCTGGCAGCCTTCTCCATGAGATTACACATAATAGCCCAATACCTACCATGGATCAACAACACTCTGGCAGACCACTTAAGTAGAAACATACTGGACCCCCATGAATGGCAGCTCCACAGAAATATCTTTTTGCAAGTCACTCAGGAGTGAGGAACTCCTGAGGTGGATCTCTTTGTTTCGCACCTCAACCACCAGCTATGAAAATTCTGTACCAGTGAGTATCACCCTCTTTGTGTACGCATTCACTCCTCTGCCTCTTATTCCCAAGGTACTGAGAAGATAAGGGAGGAGAGACCAAAGGCCACCATCATTGCTCCAGATTGGCCCAGACATCATTGGTACAACTAGCTGCACAGCCTGACATCACAGCCTCCAGGCAACTTCCCATGATCTCAGAACTCTTGACTCATGTGGGGGGGATACTGCACCCAGACTTGCAGACTCAAACTGTCATCATGACTAATACTCTAAAAGCAAACAAGGGCCCCCTGTTAAGCAGACAGGTCATTGACATTATCACAGAGGCCAGAAGGCACAGCACCAGAAAATCTTACACAGGGAAATGGAAAATATTCTGTTCCTGAAGCCAGTTCAGAGGGGGCAGTTCCTCACAACCTTCCATCCCTCTTATCCTGGACTATCTAGCAGAGTTGCTCAGTAGTGACCTCTCCTTCTCTTCTATTACAATCCATGCCTCAGCCATTTCAGCTCATTTTGATACAGACCAGCCCCTGTTCTCACATCCTTTGATTAAACAATTACTCAGAGGGGCTTCTAATATCAGACCTCCCAGAAGGCCACCCACCCTAGCCTAGGACCTGAATTATGTTTTGGAAAAGCTAGCCTTGCCACACTTCAGACCTGCTGCTTCAGCAGAACTGAAATACCTCTCCTGGAAGACTGCTTTTCTACTAGCTATCACTTCAGCCAGAAGGGTTTCACAACTTCAGACACTGATGACCATTGAGTCCTTCATCATTTTTCATGCAGACAGGGTCTCCCTGAGGACTAAACCCCTCCTTTATGCCCACGGTGGTATCTAATGTGACTCTCATTCATCTACCCACCTTCTTCCCTAACCCTCAAAACAAGGGGTGGGGGAAAGAATTCTGCACTTACTAGATGTGCACAGACAGCTCAGATACTACCTGGACTGTACTAAACCCTTTAGGAAAGCAGACCGACTACTTGTCAGCTTTGCCCCAGGGGCAGAGGGGAAGCCCATTTCCAAGCAAACCATTTCCAAATGGATATCACACTGCATTCATTTTGCTACAGATTACATGGGAAACCACCCCCTAAGTCTAGCTGTACCCATTCCACTAGGGCAGCCTCCACTTCCACAGCAGTCCTCAGAGGAGTTCCCACCAGGGTCATCTTGGAAGCTGCCACCTGGACCTCTGTCCATACCTTTACAAAGCATTACCACCTACCTCTTTTCTCTAAGAGTAGGGCAGGGTTTGCCTCTGCAGGGCATGCTTACCCATGCCTAGGTCTCTGACTAATCCTTCCACCCTTCTCCACAGCTTTGGGAGTCCTCCTACAGGTGATGTCTGCAGCAGTGAAACACAAAGAACATCGTACAGTTGTGTACACTTACCATAAATGTAGATGTTTGAGTGTATTCACTGTTGCAGTCCTGGTTTCCCTCCCTCCTTCACCCTTATATCCTCTTTCCATAGGGAGACATAAGCTTCTTATAGTGGCTTTTAGCCACCAGGACCACTTTACCATATTTCCTTGGGCTTCTGACTGGTTAGGGCAAGAAAAACTGATGTAATGGCATCTGCTGCCTTGCTTTATAGCACTGATGACCTGACGTCAGTTAACAAGCAACAGCAGCCAATGCAGAAAAACATTGACTCTGGTATTTGGGCCAGCTAAGGGCTACCACAGCAGGGATAACCTACAGGTGATGACTGCAACAGTGAATACATTTGAACATTTACATTTATGGTAAGTTTACACAACTGTACTTTCTGCACATTGCTGAGTGTTACCTTTAATGCTCGTGGCATAACTGAAGAAGGCATAAATCTGTTTAATAAACATGTAAACAAACACTTTCATCCATATCATGTAACATGGACTTCATCAGAACTATCCTATCTACCAATTCACCAATTTCATGTCCCCCATAGACTAATCATAAGATTACCACCAAACCACATGTAGCCCACACCATCTTAAGTTGTGTTTGCCACTGAAGTAGATGGTTATCCAGCTCTTCAAAGTTTTCTCAATCTCTTCCAGGCAAAAATGAAGAAATAGTAAATATCCTGTTTTAGTAACTTCCCTTTTAATTTTCCTATACTTATTTCTTAATGTGCCATGCTGACATTTTTGGATCTGTCCCTTAAGTGGCTAATAATAATAATACTGTAAAACTGATCAACAGCTTTACTTGTGGAAGACGAGTTCTTCCTCTTTCCATTGTCTTTTAGTCATGGTGAAGAATGTGATGTAATTACTTGCAAACATTTTAAGTCTTTCAACAAAACACTATTTTGACAGCTATAGAAATCCTAGAACTTGAGTCAGATATATCAAATTGATTACACTAGTTCAGGTGATATCTGCCTTCCCTTAGCTGCAGACCTTCAAGTAGCTTAGAGCTTAGGATAAGTAGGAATTCCTGAAGTGGCATCACAAGCATGAATAAGACAAAAAAAGGTGCTAAGGAGTTTGTGAGTGGAGTGGGTGACAAATGTACTTACAAATCTGCACCTGCTGTCACCGAATTATATACAAACGACTGGCAATTATCTCATTTGCTGCACACAGGCCTCCAAATAGTATGCAAAATATGGTTAGCCATAGTCAATTCTAACCAGCACATGGGAGCCACAAAAGGCCTCATTTGTCTGGAAAGCTTGCTTTCAAGCCATTGCCCCAAAACCTTGTTTTCTTTTTTTTTTTTGGGGAGAGGGGGAGAAGATAAGGTCCATCAAAAGGAGTAGCCATAATAAAGTAGTGATGGATATATATATATATATATATATATATATATTTTTTTACCCATGGGCTTTTTTCTCTGTGTCCGCTGACATTCTAGCCCATTTGTTCTTTATACTGGAGGCCATCATCCAAACATCTGTGAAGGAATTTGTGCCCCTGCTTGTCTGTAGGCCACTGTGGCAGGGCATTTTTGTACCAACAGCCTGGAGGTCTTCCTTCATCCATCAGACCAGAGCTGTGTTTCAGGATGCACTGCAGTTGTTTCCAGGCTGGTGAACCATATGGGGCTAATCCCTTACATACAGTTTCCCTTCATTCAGGGCCCAGGCTAGGGGGACATCACCATTATATCCCTTACTCCCATCTGATTTGAGAATTGCTTCACTGTGGAATATCTTATCCTTTGCCCATCTGTTCATTTTCCTGCACACATATCCATGAAGAGAACTATTACTGGCTTGGAATTATCAACCTTGTATCTGCAGAGCTGTGGCCATTGATAATGTCCAATCAAACAGTTCACAGGAGCCAAATGGTCAACCAGAACCCACCTCATGATCCCCCCAGGAATGGTGAACTAACATAAGAGACTTATTCCCACCTCCACCCTGCTCTTCCAGTGCCTAAGCTGCTATTTATACCCAGATAATCTGGGTCATAAGGCCAGTGTTCACCTGATAACCAAGATGCTTTTGTCATTCCCATCAGACATTTGTTGCTTTAGTGGTAAAGCTGCTCTTATAATCTGGTCAGCACCTCTCTGGCAGATTGTACATGTTCCTGCCATGACCAGCTAAAGATTGTAATATCTCCCTAAGCTTGTGCATTGTCTCCAGCTTCTGGAAGGAAATGATCCATCAGCCTCTGGAAGGTTGCTGGGGCAGTTTAGTAAATTCATTCAGCTCAAACAGGATAACAGATGCTGACCTTTTTGTGGATGTAGGCAACAAAAATACTTGTTAATAACCCCATTAGGTTAGTAGTGGTCAGACATTTAGCCTCACATAGCTGCTCTAAGGCTTCATCTGTCCTTTATATGAGGCATACTTCTGCTTGTATTTGTTTAGTATCCTTTAGTCTACACAGAACCTGATGCTCCTTTGTTGACACCTGCAGCTCTGGTGAGTCCAAGGGATTCTTGGACATCTGGAGTAACCCCAAACTAAACATCTGAATTTCCTCCTGCATCCACATGATTTGAGCTGGATGCGCCTTGGTTTAGAATTGAATATGTCTCTAAATTGTTGCAGAACTGCTTAGATTTCCTGCTTGTATAAGGGAACACTGCTATGACAGGAATACCTCATCCACTTGAAATATCCATTCATTCCTCACTGAAAAGATTTGTTAGATTCCTTTAAAATAAATTTTAATCCACTGCATATAAAACTAGTGTATCTGTATCATGATAGAGCTTCCTTATCTTGACATGGCACTACATAATTATCATCATTTACCTACTTTGCAACAGTGCTTATAATTTATTATTTTGAAAAGAGGTAAGCACCATTACTGTTTCTCCAACTGTATAATTTCAGGCTCACGCTGTCCCATCATACAAGACATTTTGTTGTTATATTTGTACTAGGCACTCTTGTGCTGATTACTTGACCTACCTTAGCACTGCTGAACTGTGGTGTGTGTAATATATATATATATATGTGTGTGTGTGTGTTTGTGTGTTTAGAAAGTTGTATGATCTGATGTCAGTCTTCACATAATCCTTGACTGTGGGCTCAGTTCTGAACCTCGGAACTGACTCGGACCTTTATTTCAGCTTGCGCCTTCCAAACTCTTGAGCTAGGCTTTTACCCATAATGCTCCTCTCAAAATTACCTCAGATCTCATTTGCCGCTTCATGTTGGGAGACAAGTATGACTGCTCTCGAGCTTTGGCTTATTTAAAAAAGCAAGTTTTTCCTTTTAAATATACTTTAATATCCCCTTTTTGGTCTTCATATTGTATTCTTGGTCTATATTTTTTCTACCCGCTCCTCTTGTTATTCCCTTAAACATTAGCGTGTGACTTTCACTCTCTACTACCATAGGTAGTCCTTCCAGGTGCCTTTGTTGGTATCTCTTTTTACCTTTAAGGTAGTTATTTATATCATTGTTGGTATTTCTTCCTCTCTTTTTTCTTCCTTTCCAAAAAAAAAAAAAAAAAAAAAAAAAGTTTCCTCTATCCTTCCTGTCAGAGTGCACATGTGTGTGTGTGTAGTTATAACCTGCTAATAGTTATGGCTGAGAATTCGGATTCTCTGGCCAAGTCTTCAAAGGGCACCTTGGGATTCAAAAGGTGTCTGTAATGTCAGCATAAGATGCACAATTCCTACGGGCATACCCTTTGACCCTTTGTGTTTATTGTTTAGGCAAAGTCCATCTCCAAGAAAGTTGTTCCATTTGCCATGGGTTTTCTATGGTGATGCTAACAGAGCGGAAGAATAAGTTGGTTCTAAAAGGACTCAGTCTGATTTTGAAGAGGCTATTTCTCTGTCCAGAATGGAAGCCAGCACATCGTCTCCATCATCTTCATCTTCATCTTCCACCTTTAGGAAAAGATCTTCTTTGGGTCCTAGTTCCTCGGAACCAATCGAGAAGGTTTCAGAATTGGCTTCGGTACCAGAGAGTTCCATAGCAATGAATGGCAGACCTGATTTGGTGCCTATAAAAATTTCAGAACAGACTGCTACTACTTCAGCACCCAGGGACACTTCAGTGTCGGAGCTTATTTCTATCCTGAAATTCAGATACTCTCCATCGATAGATCCATTCAAGGCCAGACAGCCAAGCTCCTTCCTCGATCTGAGACCACCTAGGTCTCCTTCAACTGCCTCGGTTTGTTCCCCTAATAGTCCTTCTGAAGCCAACATCATGAGACTGGTGGACCAGCTCCTGACAGTGACGGGATTGTCTTCAGCTCCTAGCCAAGCTGGCATCAGAACCAGTCCAACTATGACACCACCAGTTCCTCCTCCAACTCCTGTTGAGACAATGGAGCCCTCAGTTCTGACATTGCCAGTGTCTACTGTCTCAGTTCTGGTAGCAACTTCGTCTGCAGTACCAAGAGCTGCCTTGAGTTCCTCTGGCCTTTCGGCACCAGAGGCCTTCCGGGGACGAGACTCCCTCATTGGGTCCGAGGTGCATGGATTGGCTATTTTGACTTTGGAGCTGTCCATGGCCCTCTGTACGTAAGCCATCGTAGGATCGACCCAGGCTTCTGTTTCGGGTGTGGCCTTCTTGGTCCGGGGTGGGGCCTTGGTTCCAGAGGAGTCTATTTCGGTTTTGGGCTCCCATCCCTCTATGGTGGGCCCAGCCTTCTGAATCATGGAGAAGGCCTTGTCCATTGGGGACTCAGTCTCTGCCATCCTTGTCAGGACAGTTTTCCACATCACCTTGTCCTGAGCTTCCATTGGTCTCATCCCCAGGACAAGATAGCAGAAAAGCCCCAGAAAAGACTCACTTTGGTGGTCTCCTCTTTGGACACTTCCCCAGAGCATCCACCCGAGGAAGTACCCATGAAGAGAAAGTGCAAGAGGAAGCACTTAGACTGCCTGGAGGAGTCTTTCACTGTAGGTGCCGACTTCGATGAAGGTGGGAAGGTTCCCCCAGGTTACCCCTGATAATGTTTCCTTCAGAGGCATCCTGGAAATTCTAAAGCAGATGGGTGGGTGGTCATCCCTCCAACCTTTTTCTGATGAGTTGATATACTTGGACACCTTTCATGCCCAAACTTCTACTTCTTGGATCTCTCCACCCGTTGATGATCTCATTAAGCTGTTCAAACAATGGGCATGGAAGATGCCCAACTCCATTCAACCGATCCCCAAGAGACCTGATCCATCCTAACAAGGAGTCTAGGACTATGGATAGGTTTGGGAAGCAAGTTTACTCTTCAGTGACCTTTGCTGTCGGGTCCCTGAATTACATGGTACATTTCATGAGGTTGCAGAGGAATCCGATCAATGAGCTCTCTGATACCCTCTCAGGAGCAGTAGCTGAAGAGGTACAAGATGAAGTTGCCTCTCAACTTGCATCCCTTGAATGGATTTCTAACTCAGCCATGAGGCTGATTGCCATGCAGCAGAAGGGACAACAAGAGAGTTGGGTTCAGGTATAGCCATTAGAAGGCATTCCTGGATGTGCTTGTTTGATTTTGCAGAGCCATTTAAAGCATCATTTGCCAATGTTCCATTTGACAGATCATCCTTTTTTGGCCCCAAAATTAGACACTCTCGTCAGATGTGAAAAAGATGGGAAGACTTTCTCTGCCATAGGCGTACATTTCTCCACTCCTTAGAGGCCTTACTCTAGGAACCAGAGAAGTGGGAGACTATGGTTTAAGAAATCCCAAAGGCCTTTTCAGGATTCACATGGCATAGACTTTCCCTGGGGCAGAGGGGAAGTAATGGAAGATGCTGCCCCAGAGGCAGAAGTGGCCCGCAAAACCAGGGGTCCAGAGATTGTTTCTCTGGTACTTATCAGTACCCCTGAAGTGAAACCTGATTGCTCTCCTTTGCAGGCAGTCAGGGGACAACTATCCCTGCATCAGCTCACCTGGCAGCTGATAACTTTGGACAAATAGGTGCAGGGAATAATATCCAGACGTTACAAAATCCCACTACCCATACCTCCAAAACCCCCAAAAGACTCCCATATGTTCTATCCAGTCACAGGGAAACCGCAGTCATAGAAAATTCAAGCACTGCTTGACAAGAGTCATCCAAAAAGTCCCACCAAACCAATTAGGATCCAGGTTTTATGCAAGGTTCTTTTTAGTGCCCAAAAAGATAGAGGGCGGGAGACCCATCTTGGATCTCAACCAGTTCAACAAGGCAGTTCAGCAAAACATATTCCGGATGGTATCGGTACAGCTGATACTTCCATTCTTAGAAAAAGATGATTGGATGTGTTTTGTAGACCTCCAAGACACGTATTCCACATAAAAATGGACAAACGCTCCAGAAGGTTCCTGCACTTCCAGCTGGGAGCCAGTCATTTCCAGTTCAGAGCACTGCCCTTTGAACTCACCAGAGCCCCCAGGGTGTTCACCAAATTTATGTCAGTGATTGCGGCTCATCTCAGACTGCAGGGATTTTGAATTTTTCCATACCTCGATGACTGGCTCCTCACTGCTTTCACCAGGCATCAGAACAAGCAAGACATTGCACTTTGTACCTCTGTGCAACTCTAGGCATCACAATAAAGTATGAAAAGTCAAATTTACATCTGTCTCAACAATTAGAATTCATCGGAGCCCGGTTGGACACTGTTACAGGAATTGCTTCACTTCCACTAGAAAGACTACAGAGGATCAGATCTCAGGTCAGCCAGATTATCCAAACCAAAAGAGTTCCAGACAGATTAGTCCTGCAAGCATTAGCCTCAATGGCAGCCTCAGTTACTCTTGTCCCCTTAGCAAGATATCACATAAGAATCTTACAGTGGCTACTTGCTTTCCAGTGGTCTCTGATGCATCAACCAATGTCTTACCTAATCGTGATTACCAGTCATTGCAAACAGGATCTTTCTTGGTGGCTCCATTCCAATGAGATTCTCTTGGGCCAACCATTCATTCTTCTGCAATCCCAAGCCATAGTGACCACAGATGCTTCCCAGATAGGATGGCGGGGAATTATCTGGGAAGGACAGTTCAAGGTCCATGGTCCCAACTGGAGGCCAACTTGCACATCAATGTTATGGAGATGAGGGCAGTGCTGTTAGTGTTGCAAGCATTACAAAATGCCCTTCCTCTGGGAACAGTAGCAATTCAAATGGATAACATGTTGGTAGTTTGGTATATCAGCAAGCAAGGGAGTACCAAATCTTACCCATTGTGTTGAGAAGCCCTCAAAGTTTGGCAATGGGCAATTTTTTCCAACCACTTTGTCACAGCAACAAACATTCCAGGGAGCTCTAACGTGATAGGAGACAAGCTGAGCAGAATCATTGTCATGCTTCACAAGTGGTCTCTCAACCCTGTGGTGGCAAAACAGATATTTCTTCATTGGGGCCAACCTTACTGCGATCTTTTTGTGTCCCCTCTGAACAACAAGTGCAGCAGTTACTTTGCCCTAATTCCCTTCTGAGGAAGTCACCCAGAAATGCTGTTCTCCATGATTGGCCCCCAGTCTTCTATATGCCTTTACCCCAATTCCTTTGATATCCCACTTCCTAAAGAAAGCCAGGAGGTCAGAGAACTCAGTAATCCTCATTGCCCCTTTCTGGCCTTGACAAGTTTGCTTACCCTTCCTTTGGCCTCATCATCTTCAGGAACCATGGATACTGGACCCAATTCCAGATCTGCTGCCCCATCTGAAGGGCTTGGTTCATCCTAACCTTCATCATCTCAAGCTCATGGCATGGCTTCTCCAATTCCCATGATTACCAGGCATCCTTCCCTTTCTTCCTCTGGCAGATCATTGTAGCCCATCACAAACCTTCAACTAGGAAACTATATCAAAGCAAATGGGAAAAGTTTGCAAATTGGGGCCTTATGAACGATCCTTATACAACCACCGTCTATAAAGTTTTGGATTTTTTAGCTGACCTTTATCAGTCTGGTTCCTCTACCTCAACAATTAAAGTTCAGCTAGCAGCTATCTCGAACTTTCACATGGGATTTGATGAGTCTTCCCTTACATCACACAAACTGTTTAAAGCCTTTTTAAAGGGAGCCTTAATGTTAAGACCTCCAATTAAAGAACCTATTCCTCCTTGGGACCTAACTCTAGTCCTTCAGTCCCTTACTCTGCTTCCCTTTGAGCCATTAGCTATTTGTGACTTAAAGTTTTTGGCTTAGAAAACATTAGTTTAGTGGCTATTACATCAGCCAGATGAATATCTGAACTTCAGGCCTTGTCTTGCAAACCACTCTGCATAGTATTTCACAAAGGCAAAGTTTCTGTTAGGACCAATCCATCCTTTCTACCAAAGGTAGTTTCTGAATCTAATATCAATCAGACTCTTCACCTACCGGTCTTTTTCCCTAATTATTCCAATAAAGGGGAGTACTCCTATTATTTATTAGATGTCCACGAATAGCTACATTTTTATCTTCACAGAACAAAAGATTTCACAAAATCTGACCAATTGTTTGTTGCCTTTTCCTCTCTTTCTTTAGTAATCCAGTTTTTTCGAAGGTTACCTTGGTGAAATGGCTTAGAGACTGTATTACATTTATTTGTTGGTCGAAAGGGCTCCACCTTTCTCGTCCAGTAAAGGTCCATTCAACTAGTGGTGGCAACTTCTGCAGTGTTTCATGCCAGAACCTCTTTAGATGACTTGTGCCAAAGCCACTTGGGCTTCTCCTCATACGTTTATCACTCATTACAAACTGGTTCAGATCTCTAGGGGGCGGGCATCTTTCAGTTCGATGGTGCTAAGGAATATTCTTCCATGAGACCTCCCAAGATTTAGGTAGCTT
This sequence comes from Protopterus annectens, assembly GCF_019279795.1. Lineage (NCBI taxonomy): Eukaryota > Metazoa > Chordata > Ceratodontiformes > Protopteridae > Protopterus > Protopterus annectens. The sequence goes on from NC_056725.1 coordinate 1,915,741,444, forward strand.
GGGACTCAGTCCCACAGTTAAGGATTACATGAAGATTGACAATAGCAGGTAAAGAAGTTATATCTTACCATAACGTTCCATCTGTGTTGTTGATCTCCACTGTTCCTTGACATCTCCTCTGTCTGTCCCCTAGCCTGAGACTTAGTGGATCGAATTCTGACAGGACTGGTTTCATATTAGGGACACATATATGGTCTCTTCTTCCTATTTACTGTTTGTCTGCCACTAATTTAGACAAACTCGATCTGAGGTAATTTTGAGAGGAGCATTATTGGTAACAGCCTAGCTCAAGAGTTTGTAAGGCATGAGCTGAAATAAATGGCTGAGTCGATTCTGAGGTTCAGAACCAAGCCCACAGTCAAGGATTAGTGAAGATTGACAACACAAATGGAATGTTATGGTAGGACATAACTTCCTTTTTTTTTTTTTTTTACTTTGTAGTAACTTTATTTTAATGTCAGTCAGTACACATTTTTCTTTTTGGATTTTATTTCATGACTATTGTTCTTTCTGTTATTCAAGGAAATATCTTCTGGGACACACTATTCCATTTGTCTTGTTTGACTTGATACCACTGTTTGCATTTGTGTTTTAGATGTTACCGACGACCAACAGCGAGAATGGATAATTCTACAGAAGGAGAAGGACTCGAGAAGGGTAACCTTACACAGTTACTGGAGTTAATGAACGAGCGGTTGGACCACTTAACAGCAAAAGTGGACTTGGCTACGAACAGTAATGGATGTAACAGCAGCACTGACCGGATAGGACAAGTTATGCAGCAAACCCAGAACAATACAAGTCCACAAGTACATCAGAATTACTGAGAAGAGGTCCCAAACATGAGGGGGACGTATATGGTTTCTGGTAATGTAGGAAACAACGTTAATGAAAGGATTGGTACAACAGGAACCATTTACCAATACGACATTGGATCCTGGTTGAACAGTGAGTTAACATTAGACGGTATGCAGGCAAGTATAAGCCATCAGCCTGATAATGAAACTATTTGTTCCCTTGTGGAAAAATTAAAGCTATTTGACAGTAAATTATTTAAAATCAAGAAACTACAACTAGAATTAAATTATTTCAACAAATGTATAAAAGAAAAAATTGTCCCAAAGGGACTTAGATACTGTTCATATCCAACTGGACTAATTGAAGGTTCTGAGTTCCACAAGGAACCTTTAGTGTTATTGAATTATCAAGGTTTGGAATTGTTACAGTGTATGATAAAACATTACCAGATATCAGTGAATGAACTTACGACTGACACCACAAATTTGGAAAATGAAATTAAAAGGGACCTAGAGTTTAATAGATACCAATATGAATATAATAGAACATTTACAAGTATAGCACAACAAATGCAGAAATTTAAGTTAACTAAAATAAAGAAACTGGAAAGGGATTTGAAAGCATAAAAAGAGGGTTATGCATACCCAAAACCACCGAGTTCACAGAACTATGGGAACAGAAACAGAATGAATGTTAATTTTGAACATGAGCAAGAACAAAGGGCAGTTTCTAATAGGAGAAATAGTACTGTGAGAAATGAAGAAGTATCCAACAGTGTGGATTTTATTAATGAAACTGTAGACGAAACCTTTAATGACGAAGGAAGTATGGAATACCAAAATAAAGGTGTTGTACACCCATACCCCCAGGATAATAACCAACGGCAACCACAATCAAATCAAAAAAACTACAGAGGGGGGAGGGGGAACAACTGGAGGCTGAATTTACAACAAGGCCCCAAGAAGAGATACAACACTCTCAGCAACAACAAGTATTAGGAATGACTTTATTTAATGTCATAACAAACAAAGAGGGTGACTTTAAAATCTTTAACTACACCGAATGTTGTATTGATGAGGCTTTGGTCGAAATATTTGCAAGGGGTTTAACTTTTGTCCCATCGAATAGGTGTAACATTGCAGATCTTTTGATTGATTTTAAATTGTTTATCCAAAAGTTGAATTTAAGTGTATTACTAGGTAATTCATCGTACAGTCATAATGAACTAAGGGTAACCAGTACCTTCAACCCTCCATGTAATGCAGTTATTGGTATGTTTGAACATTTATGTGAACAAGAATTTAGACAAGTGGTGAAGAATTTCAAAAAGGATGGACATAATGAAAATATTACAAGTGAGGAAAAACAACTATTAACAATTTTTAGGACCCTACCGGTTAGATTTATGAAACCTGATAAAGGTCGGGGCCTTGTTGTTATGTACAATGAAGATTATAATAAGCAAATGACATCAGTTTTGGAAAAGGAAACGTATGAGGAAGTGAACCAACACCAATTGAATCAAGCATATAACAGAATAAAAATGTTTATTAGTGATTTATACACTGATGGTTTAATTGACACTAACTTAAATCATTATTTAACAATGCTGTCTCCTAAAATCCCAAAACTTTTTGGTGTACCGAAAATTCATAAAAGCCTGTGTAATCCACCATTTAGACCTTTGGTGGAAGCAAGGCAATCGATCACATACCCATGTGCAAAATTAGCAGACTCAATTTTGAAAAAATATGTGGGTAAGGAAGCACAGATATTAAAGGAGTCTTGGTCCTTTTTGGAAGTAATAGAGTCATTAACATTTAATAGTGAATCAAACTTCCTCACAGTGGATGTATGTGACCTTTATTCATGTATACCACAAAATTTAGGTAGAGAGTGGGTAGTAGATTTTATTAGAGAAAAAGGGAGCAACAGGGAATGAATGTTTGCTAATTGAACAACTTTTAGACATAGTTCTGAAAAATAACTATGTGTCATTTAATAACAAATTATTCTTACAGAAGATTGGGTTAGCAATGGGTTCCCCAGTAGGTGCGAGTTTTGCGAACTTGGTTATGGCCTACTGGGAAACTACTTTTATTTTAAATAGTGAGTGGAAAGAAAAAAAAATCCTTCTCTATAAAAGATTCTTAGATGATATATTTATTATTTTTAATGGAGACAGTAGTTTAGCGGATGAATTGGTTACCTTCTTTAACTCAAGTACCTTTCTAAAATTTACAAAAAATTTTCAGGAGTCAAAGATTAATTTCCTGGACATAGAATTGAGTAAAAACATACGAGAAGGCAGATATACAGCAAAAATTTATAGAAAAAGCACTTACTCGAACACATTCTTACACTTTTCAAGTTCACATCCTCACCACCAAAAGAAATCTGTGGTGAAAGGCCAGCTCGTACGAGTGGCCAGGATGACAACCTTGAACGAAGATTTTGAACAGGAATGTAGTTTACTTTACAGAATGTTTTCTCAGAGAGGGTACCCTAGTCAATTCTTAAGGGATATATTTCAAGAGGTAAAAATGAAGAGGAGAAATGGGATATATATACCCATTTTACACGGAAATTCAACAATTGATTTAACAAGTAGAATTGACATTTCAACTAATAGTGCCCGTGAACAAAGAGAACTTAGCCTAAGGGAAGAAGTGAATGCTATTACAGATGGTTCGAAGGTGAACGAAAACTTCTCCCTGGCATTTACATTTACTTACTGCCCAGAGGCTGTAGACATCCAGAAAATAGTGAGAAAATACTGGTTTTGTCAATCACTGGATAAGGATGTTTCTAGCAAAATAGACCAATTTCCAATTATTACGTTCAGGAAGGGATCCAACATGAAAAATCTTTTAGAAACAAAATGTAAAGTGAAGAAAAATAATTCAGGTACACATAAATGTGGTGCATGATATTGTCCTTTTATAGACACTTCTAACACTTTTACTGTTAGAAAAGAAACATTTGCAATTTGGGATGTATATAATTGTAATACAAGGTCGATAGTTTACTTGGCTCAATGCCAACATTTACATCATTCTATATAGGGAAGACGGACCGTCGTTTGAGAGATAGAATATATGAGCATTTATACGCAATTAGTAAGAAGAAATGTGAAAATGCTTTAGCAAAACATTGTGAGCAGAATAGCGGACACAAATTTAAATTTATGGTGATTTGTCAAATAAATAACAACAATACAGAAACCAGGTTCTTTAACGACAACTATATCAAGCTGTTGCTTGAGAAAAGGGAACTAAGTTGGCAACTGCGCTTACGAGCATTCATGGATCCAGGTCTCAACGAAACATGCTCTATAGCATGTATTTTAAAATTAAGAAGCCTTTGGAGATAGGTCATTTTATAATGACGTTGTAAAACTTTAATCTTTAATAGCTCCCCATAGGCAGGGCATGTAGTTTATATATGATTAGTACTTAGATTTGTAAAGAAATTCCAGTAATTAAACATCATTTTAATGTGTAACACCTTCATTGGGAATATGAGTAATCTACAGGGTAGCTTTTGGTAGGTTACAACAGTTAAAACAATATTTTTGAGGTTAGGTCAATTGAACACCTTATAGGACCATTATGTACTAACTCGATTTTATTCAACATCATCTAGTGGCCGGGTAGGCATGTATAGATCATAGGATTATATGTATATATGAATGCTAACAACCTGGTATTACAACTTTGTGCATAACATCTTCTATGTTTATAGCTAATGACATCATAATTCATTCAGTTAATTCTTAGGAAAATAGATTTCATTTTGTGGTGGGGGGGCTATTTTAGTCTTTAGTATAGCAGACAACAACCCCCACGTATGTAAATGTATCCAATACTTTAGGGTATGGAGTCTGAATACTTTCTAACGTTAACTTGGGAACAAACCACATTATATGTGGTGGTATGGGATAGTAAAAGTATATAATATTTTTGTAAACACTGTAAAATTAACAGGCAAACTATTGAAGCGAACCTTAAGGGGTTATATTAGTGTTAACAATTTTTTAGAATGTTCGTATTTCAATAGATTTTTGGCCCAATGGTTGTACTTAAATATATACCCTTTAGACGTGTGAACTTTTCCACTTATAGCTGACCTGTAAGAAGGAAGATATAAGGGTTTGACTAACATAACGAATACGCTGCATAGCAGCTAGTAATTATAGTATAACATCTGACTTTAATAGAAAGTTTGTCACTTTAAGAACTAGTTAAAGTATGGAGCTGGGTATGATTAGTCAGTGCTCTGGGTGCTTAACTATTTGAATTTTAACTTTTGATGTGGAACAGTTTGAAGAAGTCCAGATAAGATCCGGACGAAAAGCGCTTTATGTTGATTGGTTTTACTTTTCATGGTTTTATTGTTTTTACTTGTTCGTGTCAGTCTGAAAATAAACTAAGTGGATTACTTGTTTTTTCGCTTGGGAATCAGTGTTTGGTTTCCTTTATTATTGTTGGATTTTTGTTTATTGGTTTTAGATGTTATATTAGGAGGCATAGGAGCAGGTGCTGGAGGTTCATTGGCATTGGAAGTTATCATTTTCTCCAGCTTGCTGACCACTTGGGTGACCAGATATCCTTGAGTAAAACATTGCACTTTTGATCTGTTTTTATGTGACAAAGCCAGGGAGCTTGCCATTTTTGCCACTCAATTATTTGGAGGTCTTGGCACCTCTTGTCTCTATTTTAATGTGAGCTCCATCTACAATAAGACCAGTATCATTGTGAATGTGTGCGGAGGACTTTGCTTTTATCACAGAGACCAAGTTAGATAACTTTAGTGCATACTTGGCTGCGGTTCCTCCAGTTCTTCCTTGTGTAGTGTCTCGGCTGTCTGGAAAGCGCAACAGAGGGGCTGCAATTTGTCATGGATCTCCTTTGAGAATGACTAAGGTCAAGTCTGCAGCTACCAACGTCTTGCAGTATGTTATGAATAGAGGAGTAAAGTGTTGGTACCTTCTTATTTACCACTCAACCAGTGATGAGAACATTCCTTCATAACATAAGGGGCTTCATCATTGAAACAATTTTGGTATCCTTGTTAATTTTGGATGACTTCAATATCTGGGTGGGTGAAGGTCCAGAATTCTTGCATAACATTTCCTTTTTATTGTGAAAAGATTTTGTGTTATTTAGATAATTGTCACTACTGCAGATTAATTTAGACATGCTCCATTAGTGTGTGTACCTCTTAGTGGTGGAGCCAGTCTTGATCTGACTACCACATTATTCATTTCTCATTATATTCACCTAATTTAAAGCCTTGTGATCTGGAGATAGTCGAACGCAAGGCTTGTCATATTATAACCCACTGCTCAACACTAGAAGTCTAAATCTCAAGATGCACTCACTCAAAGCACTGCTCAGAATGAAGAACACCAACATTTATGCTGTAATGGAGACCTGGTTTAAAACAGTAGAAAGCACCCATGCACTATCAGGCTATAACTCATTCCACACCTTTCGGCCCAAAACATGGACCAAAGTTCCAAAGGCAGTGGTGTCTCCATATTCATAAAGGATATTCTCACCTCCAGACTAGTAGCCCAACATAATGCATCTGAGATACTTCAGGTACAACTAACTTTGGGTAAGACTGCGATCCAGGTTATAGCTTGCTATAGGTCCCCAACCATGTCCCTAGACTCTCACTCCACATTCCTATGCACCCTGGAATCTATCAAGGTCCAAACCAACACTCGTACTAGGAGACAACTACCCCTCCATCAACTGGGAAAACTACTCAAGCACCAATGCACTGGCCCAATGCTTCCTGGAATTCATGAATTCCAATGCCCTGGACCAGCTCCTTCTTACCCCCACTAGAGGAAGCAACTTCCTTGACCTAGCTATTACTAACATGGGCAACCATTGCTCTACATCAATAGTCAGTTCCTCCCTGGTTAGATCCAATCACAAACTTATCACCATGGAAATCCACATCTCACCCACACCCACTGCAAAGGTATCCACAATGAAAAACTTCTCCAAAGCTGAGTTTGGATTCCAAAAAACAGAGGTGGCAAACTTCACGGCACCCATGCCAATGGAAGATAGATGCATGACTGCTGAATCATACACCAATGCACTGTATGGACATGCACATAAATGCATGGAACTAGCCATACCCAACAGAACTAAGACAGTCTCCTCCAAAAAAGTAAGCCAGTCTGGTGTTCCCCTGCCATTAATAAACTCTACAACAGAAGGGCAAAACTGTTGCAGAAAAAGGTGAAGTTCCAAGACTGGAAAAATTCCCTTATTAGCCTCAACAAAAAGTTGCGATCCCTCATCAAAACCTCCAAAGCAAGCTATGAAGGCAGAATTGCATCAGACAGTAAAAACTACCACAAAGCCTTCTTTAGTTATAACAAGAATCTCCATGGCAATACCCAGATTTTCTTGGAGTTACTGCACAATGGTACCTCCTATACTGAGCCGACAGATATTGCCAACATACTGGCCAACAGATTCAGTGCCAACTTTACACCCCCCCCCCAGGATCAGTCTCAATACCGGAAGAATGCCAGTCACCCTGCATTACTGCAGCACAGGTTAAAGCTGCATTGTCTAAGGCCAAGAATACAGCTTCCATGGGACCCAAATATATCCCAGGCTGTGTTCTACATGAATTACAATGTGAATTGGCTCCACATCTGTGTGCTCTGTTCACTCACAGCCTCACCTCAGGCTTGTCCCTACCAAATGGCGCACTGCTACAGCCATCCCTTTCCATAAAGGAGGAGCAACTACAGACCATGGAAATTATTTCTCCATTAGCCTGATGAGTCTGATATGCAAGACTATGGAGTGCATCATCATGGACCTACTTAACAAGGATATAGGGAATCTCCAAACTCTAGATCCCACGCAATTTGGTTTTCTGAAAGGTAGATCATGCCTGCTCATCCTGTTTGACTTCTTTGAGTCAGTCACCAGAGCAGTGGATGAAGGTTAGGCAGTTCATACGGCCTACCTCAATCTGGCCAAGGCCTTTGATACCATTCTTCACTCAGGAATTATTGATAAACTCACCAAACTAGGCATCAACCCCTATATCATTAGGTGCAAATTGGCTCACAGATAGAACACACAGTGTGAAAGTAATGGACTCCAAGTCAGACTGTCGACCAGTCACAAGTGGAGTCCCACAGGGATCGGTCCTGGATCCTCTCCTGTTTGGCATCTACTTCTCAGAAGTCCAGGCCAACATGAAGGGACTCTGGCTGACCAAATTCGCAGATGACTGCAAGCTGGGAGCCATTATTAACACCCCAAGTGATGCAGACATCCTACAGAAAGGCCTCACTGAGACCATTGACTGGTGTCAAAACCATGGCCTTAAGCTTAATGCCAAAAAATACATCATCATCCCCTTTGGGAAAGACTCAGTTCCCACTAATTACCACATTGATGGGAACCCACTGAACACTGAAGGTGTTATAAGAGATCTGGGGACACATTGACCTCTGTGATTGCCACTGTGATCAGAAAGTCCTATGTGGCACATCTCATTACCAAGGGTTTGCATCCAGGAAGAAAGAGGTCATCATTTCTCTTTACTCTTCCCTTATTAGACCAATCATAGAGTATAATGCTCCATTTGGCATGTACCTCACTAGACACCTGCAATAGCTAGAGAGGCCACAAAAGTACCTCACGAAGAGGATCCTAGGCCTTAAACACATGTCCTACATGGACAGACTCAAAAAAACTCCAGCTATTCTCTGTCTCATATCATCTCCTAAGAGGGAATCTCTGCTTGACTTACAAAACCATGTCTGACCTAGCTCTGTTAGAAATGCTACAGCTAAAGAAATCCCAATCCCTCCACATCATACGCCCCAGAGAACTCAACCTCATTACCACAGTCAACAGAGCATGCTGGAGGGACAGGTTCATAACCCAGAGACTGCCCATACTCTGGAATAGACTTCCCATACATGTCAAGCAGAGCATCTCACTAGCCCTCTTCAAGAGAAATCTTGATGAGTGGATGGGAAATAGAAAGCTCACCCTGGGCATCACTCCAGTGGCTGTACTTGATAGAGGCACTGGGAACTAACGACAGGCAGCACAATGCCAGGGCACTTCTATGGGCTAGGCTTGTAAAGGCCCCAGGGCCATTAGCCTAGTACACACCTATGATCAGTTTGCTCCTGTTTCCATCTGGTGTCTTATGGTGACTACTGCAAAAAGCACTGAAAAGCTACTTGCAGTATATAATAGGGTTGTACATTCTTCACTAAATCTTCTTTCCCCAGCTTTTGTGTATTCAGGATATCATTGGCTATGTGAGCCATGATTTGATGTGGAGCTCAGTGTTTTGAAGCAACGGGAGAAACATTGAGTGTAGATGGAAATGTACAGGCTGCTTTGATGTTATGTTTAAGACTGCTTAGCGTTGTGGTTTATCAGACAGAGATCTCCTAGAAGAAGGAAGTATACCTGTCAAGGGATCTCTCATGCAACAAATCAAGTGGGCATGCTCTTTTGGTTGGCTAGCAGCCTGAGTTATCTGGCTTGTCTTTCTACCCATTTTCCACTGAAGAATGTCAACTGACTGTTAAGTTCTTGACAGCTAAACTGTCCTTATTGTGGACTGTGTCGTCTTCCAAAATAAGCTCAAAATGTACTTGCTGTTTTTGCATGGAGTATGCTCCAGCTTGAAATTATGAGTTTTCAGTAAGTTAGCTATCTGGATGTGGTTTTCATGCTCTTGGGCAGGCAAGCTGTTACTTGTGTCTTGGATGCATGCCCAGCAGGAAGGAGGCTGACTTGTCTTGATATGCTTAAACCATTTCTCTACCAGTTGTTGCCACCTCTCTTACAACTGAGGTTTTTCCAACTGTTCTGCTTCTGAAGCAGACACTGGTCACCCCAAAACTGAAGAAACCTACTCTTGGTTCAGACAACTTGGATAGCTGCCAACTGTCTCTAACTTTTCACTTTTTAGTAAGGTTATTGAGAAAGTTGCTAACAGCTTGAATCTCTGCTTATGGAATACCATATCCAAGATTCTTTCCATTCTACTTTCTGCACACAACAGAGAACTGAGATGGGCTTTTCCTGTGCTCTGAATGACCTTTTACTGATGAAGGATCAGTAGTATTTTGTACCATTCCTTGAGTTCTATTTTGCATTTGACATAGCAGATCATATTCTTCTTGACTGACTTCAGACTTACTGTTAAAAGTGCCATTCTTGAATGGACTGCCTCCTACCTTACAGTGGATTGTTTTAAGGATAAACTATTCATCAGTTTAACCTGTAACATAGTGTTCCTCAGAATTCTGACTTGAATTACATGTTACCCCTGGGTGAGCTCATTAGAGAGAGAGAGTGGGTCTTCAATATTATTGTTATGTTGGGCAGTACTTAGCCTTACCTGTCTTTTTCTTGGAGCATATTAGGTGAGAATCTGGAATGAATCAGAAATTGGATGTCTGCTAACCACTTTTGACTGAACAGATCTATGACTGTAATAAACCACTCTAATCAAATGCAGTTCTCCTACCTTTGACCCCATTGTGGATCTACAATAGTGATACATTAAGTTTTGTAAGGAAGCTGAGAAATTGTGGTGTGACTTTTAATGACAAATTGGCACTTGGGAACCACATGTCATCTGTTGTGAAGGCTTCCAGCTTTCATCTTCAAAATATCTCTTGCATGAAGGACTTACTTTCTCCTGATAACCTCTTGGTGATGGTGTACATCTTGGTTTCTTCATGGATTGATACTGCAGCTTTTTTTTTTTAACCTGAGGCTGCACTAACATGACTATTTACTGATTTGTATTACTTCCATTCTGCACGGGCTGCCTATCTGAACATTCATCACCTTTAAAATATTTCTGCTAGTTTATCAAGCCCTACATGATCTTTGTCTCCTTACTTTAAGGAACCTTTATCCTTTACTGCCCATCTTGACCCTTGCATTCTTCTTCCCTTAGGCTGATGGAGGTCCCTAGGACATATTTTGAGTCTTATGGAGTTTGAGCATTTTATCATCAAGCCCTTCATTTCTGGAACTTCCTTTTCCAGTTGTTGAGGGAATCTGCCACATTATCTGCTCTTAAAGGGCCCCTCGACACCTCATTGTTTTTGCTTTTAATCTTGGTAATTCATATTTTTGCATTTATTTCATTGCATTATAGTTTTCGGTTCATTATTGTATTATGCTTTTATGCAGCCTTTTACCATAATGCCTTGCTTTGTTTTATTCATGTTGCAATCAGTTTTTATTTAAGATTTTACATAATAGTTCAGCTTTGCATATATTTGGTGTTGGGTACTCTCCCTACCTGTTATTCAACATGAATTATTTTTCTTCTAATTTTTGCATTGCATTTTTTGTTGTTCTGGTGTTTTACTGTTCATATTATTTCAGTTTTGGCAAGTCATTAACAAGCACACAAAGTTGAACACATTACCCCCTTAATCATCAGAAATGAGGTCTAGGGACCCTCTCACTCTGTTACTATAAAATAGCTCATATGTTGAAATTACTGTGGTACCTCTGTATATGCAGAGAGGAGATGGGGCAGATACAGTTTTTTTTTTTTTTTACAAGAAGCATCTTTATTGAATTATCACTTATGACACAGCCAATCATACATTTATATAAATAAAATAAAATCATATTGACATATTTTCAGTTGCAAACATTGTACATCACATATAATCTTCTATACAGTTATTGTCAATCAAACATTAAATATTTCATTCAATTCCTGCCTTCCCTTAAACCTCATTCCTCCTCCATGTTATTCTGCATGTATTGTTCCCACAATTCCCATTTTTTTCTATGTAATTTGCTCCTACCCTTTTCTAAAGAGCCCACGTCCAGTTCTTTTATCTCTGTTACTGTATTCACTACATTTAGTACAGTTGGTTTGCACTTTGATTTCCATTTTCTAGTAATTGCTTTTTTGGCAGCCACCAGAATTAAACTCAGCAAGCCATTACTATGTCTAGGCAATTCTGGTTTGGTATCACAGCTCAAAAGAATCATTCATTTAGTTACAGAAATGTTCTCACCTAGTATTAACTGAATAGTTTACAAGGAATTTTTAAAGTCTGTCAACTCATTACACCCCCCCCCCAAAAAAAAATATGTTTGCAATTACATCTTTCTTCCTCATCACACCTGTAGCATTTGCAGTCTACCTGATGAAAAATTCTTTGGAGTCTGCTTGGGGTATAAAAATACCTATGCAAACAGTACCAAGCAATAATCCTAAGTCTTCTACACTTTGTTGCATATTTGGGAAACATACATATATCCTCCCATTGTTTCGTTGTGAGCCACTTATCCAACCTCTCTTCCCAGTCCCTTCTAACCTCTGATTGATAGTTATCATGAAATATTGTATATGCCCTATTAATTATCCCTTTTTAACAGTAGCTTCTGTTCTAGATTCTCCTAAAAACTCTAAAAGTGCTGGTCTTTCACATAGGATCCCCCTATTCATTTCTCTTTGCCTATACTCTGATATCAGTCCTTGCTAGGGAAGGCAATCTCTAGCCTACAGTCCAAATGTATTCTTGGCCTTTTCCCATTCTATTGTTATTCATGCTCTAATTATTTGCTCCCAATACCTTGGTTCCTTTGCCAGTTTTCTCCAGTAAATTCTAGCTCCCTCCTGTCTGTTCTCTGTACCCCTATGATGACCCTTCACTGGACCAGTAATCAAGGAGCCTCAATCCTCACCACTGGCAGCTGTGGGGGACAGTCACTGGGAGGATAACAGGTGCACACGCAGTATTTCCAGATGCAGCTCTGCATAGAGTGCAATTTCCCTTAAGAACACGCGCAGACCATGGTCAGTCCTTGGCTGGTTTCTAACTCTTTCTCCAGATCCCCAATAAGACTCCCCACTGGCACAGCTATAGGGTTGAGATATCAGCTGAGTGACCAAGCCAAGACCTCTAGCACCCTCTCTGTCCAACCAGTGTTGTGTCCCTGCCCAAATAGCTGACACGGACACACTCTTTGAGATTTGTTTTACACACGCACCCACTAGGGTTGCCACCTTTTCAAATGGCCAAAGTGGGACATTTTCGGGACACACATCAAATTTTACAGGCCGACACGTACCCACAATCAGTACAAAGGATAGAACTTAACTTGTTTGCCTAAATGAAAGCTTATTCTTGTAGCAGTTTTGTTGCTTATTCTGTTTCTTGTAACATTTAGGTATTTTAGATACAGAAATAAAAATTTTATGCAACTATTATATAAAATATGGGACATAATTATGTCCTACAATCTCAGGACATTTGCCATTTTTAATATTTTTTGTCAGGACACAACTGCCCAAAGAGGGACTGTCCCTCGCAAAGTGGGACAGATGGTAACCCTAGCACCCACCCACAGCTGGGAAAAGCTGGCATAGGTTTACTAGCCATGCCCCCTTCTGCCCAGACTATAAGGTAGTTACTACTGCCACCAGCCATTCCTTATCAGCTACTTTAGGGCCCTTAACAAAAGGTGTCCAATTTTACTGTGTAATATTAATACTAATACAAATGGTAGTTTGACCAAGACCAAGTCTATTTGGAGTGGCCCACACTGTGTCACCAAATAAATATGAAAGTACTCTCAAAACTTAAATCTCTCTACACAGATCAGCCACAATGAAAAGTCAAAATATATCTGATAAAAGAACAAGACAATACTAAATATGTATTCACAGTGACATCAGAGTTCAAAACCACAGGAACTATTTAAAATAACATTGCAGTACATGCTCACACAAATAAAAAACAAAATCTAAACTAAGCTTCACTATATTCCTGACTGTATATACGAGAGTTGCTATACCCTAGCAACTTACTTAGAGCAAGGGAGATGTGGTGAATAGTTCTTGTTGTCAGGTCCAAGACAAAATGCAGTATGCCCTGTCTCACTAAGAGACTTCTCAAAATAATATTTAAAATATTGCTATTCAGATAGCTTGAAGAATGACATAATTTCTAGTCATCTGACTTCTAGTTCCCGGGCAATCCCCGTATTGTTGGCAGCTAGCAGTATTTAGCATTTACCTGTAAAAATACATACACAAGGGCTTTTGCTCAGATCTTTGGCAGGTGCTGGAAGTCATAAAACAATTGCATTCCTTCATGCTTCCAAAGTTTCAATTAGTTCACCCCGAAGACAATACAAAAAGCTTCCTGGTACATACAGACTTTGTGTCTCTAGCTGCATTGAAACCCTTCAGATAGCCTATAAAGTAATTTAATTTCAGATAGTTTTCTAAAGTTTGCTGGATTGAGGGTTAATTCTCCGTTTTCCTCTGTTAAGATATGAATTTAACAGTTACAATAGTGCATGTACATTTCTGTTCTCTTCCAGTAGGACACACTGTGGATGCATTTTAAGCACAAGCACTTTACAAATAACTTTTCAACACATACATCTGTACAAAGCAATTTGATATACACATGACAAACAGTTCTAATACATTTGTAACACAAACATCTTGTATAAATTAGTTTGAAATTCATAAATGACATATAATTGCAGTCGTCCCATCAGCAGGATCTTCCTTCACCATTCCAGTGTTGGCTTAGATCTTAGAATACATTCTGGTACTTTATGAATATAATATTCTGTATGGTTATTGTTATTGTCCGTAAGGATCTGCATCCAAAATCTCATTCTGTCCTAATTTCTTGAGTTTTACCCTGTTTCATCATCACACCTTTCTACTTTGAATTATAGCTCTCTGCTTGTGCTATGTATAGAAGCCTTAACTGTGTAGCCCTGAAATACCATTTCAAATCAGGCAATGCCAAACAATCTTGTTTGATCGGAAGGATCAGCTTATCCCACTTGACTCTTCCCCTCCCAGATAAAATCTTTCAACTCTTTATTTATTGCTATCTGCAACTTCTACTCTGGTTGATAAAAAATATGCCTGACTTGTGTATAAAACTTAGGGGACTCAAATAATTTTCTGCTCAGGTTGAAAAAAATATGCCTAATGTGTATAAAACTAAAGGGACTCAAACACTTTTCACTGCTTGTATGTTGCTGTCCATATCCATATAGCAGAGCTTCCAGGTTTTCAGTTTTTTTTTATTATCTTTTGTCGAGTCTCTTACCATATATTTTTAGCTGCCATAAAATAATCCTTTTTAATTCATACTCATTAAGTACTACATTTTATCATGTTCCCATACACATTGGTATTGCTAAACCACTTTGTGTGTGGGTACATAGTTTACAACCATACCTTTTGCTTTATCTTCATTAATTTTGTATCCAGAAAAGACTTGAAACTGTCTTAGACTTTTCCACAACACTAAAATGTCTTTTTTCTGGTTTTATCAGGTACAAAATAATATCATCTGTAAATAAAGCCAAATTTTCTTGATTACCATACCAATTATATCCTTAAATTTCTTTGTCCCTTATTTTCTTTGCCAATGATTCTAAATATAATATGGATAGCAAATAGGAAAGAGGACACCTCTGCTTGGTTCCTCTATTCAAATAGAACTCATCAGAGAGAAACCCCCACATAATTTTCACATCCAATCCCTTATATATATCATCCCAATTAATCTTATCATTGAGTCAGAAAATGCAAATGGTTCCATTGCCCTACTCATAAAATCCCAGCTTACTGTATCAAACGTGTTCTCTGCATCAAAACTCACCAACAAAAGTGGCATTTTCTTACATTCTGCTTTCATCTGGTCATCTTTGTTTTGTTAATGTTATCAGATATTTGCCTCCCCTTCACAAGACTACAGTGCTCCATATCTATTAGTTTTGACATTACCTTTGCCATACTTTTAGCCATTATAGATATAAACACTTTATAATCGTGGTTTAAAATCAAAATGGACCTATATGAAGCTGAATCTGATCGGTCTTTACTATTCTTAAGGCCATGTTGACAGTATTACAGATCAGTTTAACTGGGAGCAAGACAAGTATCTGTCCCATGTCTTATTTAAAATATAGCTGCACATTAACTGCTTAATGTCAGCTCCCTCAGTGTGAAAACAGAAACGACAGCCAGTGAATTTGTCTTTTTGGGCTAAATCTCACTTTCTGGCTAGTCCATACATCTTCCTCCCTTGTATGGCAGTGACAGATGACTCTGCCAAAGTACATTTGCAGCTCCTAGACCATTTGTCTGCTTCTTCTGGACCCCCATTCACACATCCAATCAGAGCACACATTTGGCTGAGTAATCCAAAAAGGGGGAACTATGAATCATTATATCTAAGAGCAAGGGGAGGTCTCCACTAAGTTCTTGCAACAGCGAGGATTTTGAAGGCTCTTTCATTAGGCCTATGGTATCAGCTCAAAAGGTCATGTATCTGTACTCTCCTAAGAAACACACACACAGAAAACCAAACATATTTCCTGCTCACCCTTCCAGTTGGAAAGGGAACAAGGAAGATTGGTTTAACTTTGCTCAACGGCTATTTAATTGCTATTCAGTACTTTCAGTCTTCTTTGCCTGCATCTTCCTCTTCTATCATTATTGAGAGGAAAACAGTTCCTCCTTTAGAAGAAGAGGAATTCCCCATTTCTGATAATGAAGGACTGATTATGCCCCCAAATTCCCTCTCCCACTGGTTGTGGATCACTGGCAGAGGACCCATTATCTTCTAACTCCCCAGTGGAGAAATTTCACTTGGTGACACAGTAGCTAAAATAAAAAATATTACATGGGAGAGTAAAGAAGTTTCTGGCACAGGAAAGGTAGTATTAACTGTTGAATATAAATACCATTAAACCTGTTGCTATTCCTTCAGTTCTGGGATCTCTGAAGGATACCCTTTCTTCTGCTTCTCTTTCCTTTCTCAGCTTCCTGCCCCTAAAAGTCTGACAGGTTTTATAATGCTGAGTCATAATACTTTTTATAAAAATTCCTGTGCTGACCCTGCAGTTATTCCTTGGATGTAAACAAAGGTGCTAGAATGTTTCTCTCCTCTAACCAAAATCCATAATGGTAAAGACAGCAGAACATTTATGTTTGCCAAAAAGGTTTACACTTCTGGCACTTTAACCTTTAGAACCATTAACTGCCAAAGCCATCATCTTTTTTAATCTGTTTTGAGCAGCAGGAGCCAAATTTTGCCAATCCTGACGAAATGTAATGCTATGAACATGCCTGACTGCTTCTCAGTAGGTAGTCGTACAAGTTGAGGCTACAATGCTGTGAATGATTTCTCCAGGATGGCTGCAGCTGGAACACTTATGAGAAGACAAACTTGGTTAAGATTTTAGTCCTTTTCTGAAGATATGAAACATTAATTGTTGAATGCCCTTCTGGACAAGGACTTCCTTTGTAATAACACTTCTGAGGTTTTCAAAACGTTGAGGTGAGAAGTAAACTGTTGTAGGTTGTTAAGCAGCTCTTTATGTTCATCATTATGATCACTGCTACAGTAGTTAGTTATATGGGATGTGTCCTTCCAAAGCATCAAGGGCACCTTCCATGCACCCAAACCACTGTTCAGCTTGAGCTGAAGCCAGAAATCAGCTTGGGTGCTCTAAGTTTCAATACAGTATTAATACTAATTTGGTCATTTAAAACCGGGGTCCTTCCTGAATCTAACTTGAGCTGCCAGAAGAGCTCCCTGTACTCTCTAGCTTGGCCTCCCAGCAGCCTCCTCAGGGGTCAATGGCCACCTGTTCTAATACAAAAATGTTTGGTTTCATATTGTATAAGGCGTTAGATTCTTTAGCCCCAGACACATCGTACATATGCTCATATACTCTCTTCCTTAAATTCCTCTCTGTTTTTCCAACATAAAAACTGCAACAGGTCTCACATATTACTAAGTACATTACTCCATTTGAAATGCAATTGTAGGAACCAGAAGCTCTCACCCAGTATTTCCTGGATGGTAAATAAAACTCATTTTTATCCACCATATAGCTGCACTGATTACAAAAAACACATCCATAGGTCCCCCATCTGCCACCATTACTTGACAGATTTTTGATCTCTTTCATTTCAAATAGTTCCTTTAAGTTGGTGTTCCTTCTCCTAACAAAAGTGGGTCTTTCTGGGAGATGGTTCTTAGTTTCATCATTAACTCTCAAGATAGCCCAGTGTTTCCTCACTATATCCTCTACCTTAGCTGAAGTAGTAGAGAACATGTGTATAAATGCCCCTTCATGATTGTAGTTGACCTTGTTTACCTGACTGCCTGTAGATCTACCAATCCCCAAAACAGGGTAATACAGGGTGTCATGATCTCTAATCACATTCTTAGTTAGAATATTAACAAGAGTTTTAGGGTATCCCATCTCCAACAACAACGTTAGAAATTCTAACTCTTCAAGGAACATATTCAAGTCACTGGTCATTCTCGAGGCCCTAATAAGTTGTCCTTTAATAATCCCTTTCTTTCTTTTTTTTTAACTCAATGATTTTTATTTTGATGAAATAACACAATAATTTAATACATTCATAACATTCAATAACTATTTACAGTATTTACATTCAGCTTGACAAAAAGGATTCAGATAAAAACATTTGTAGTTAAATAGTAAGTTAATATACAAAACTGTGATAGGAAGAGTTTGGTTCCATCTGTAGGGTATCAATCAAATTCAAAACTTTCCTCCACGGACTATTGACCAATGGCTTAGGGAAAGTTCTTAACTCTTTAGTTCTTTTCTCCATTAGTATGCATTTCTTCAGTGATGATAGGAATTCCTCCATTGTGGGTGCTACATTAGAGTTCCATCTTCTAGTTATACATTTTCTGGCTATTGCTAACATTGTCCACAACAAATACAGGTCATCTTTCTTCATATTATTACTATTAACAACATTCAATAAAATTAAAGACTTTGTCAAAATAAATATATCAGTATAGATAGCTTGAAGAAATTTGTTAATCTTATTCCAATATGGTTTAATATTAGTACAGTCATAACAAATATGAGACCAGTCAGCATTAACGGACAGATGACATCTCCAACATAACTTGCTGTTTGAAGGGTTCATTTTTGAGAGTTTCTCAGGTGTCAAAAAGGATCTGTGTAGAAATTTCCAATGAAAAATCCTCCAGAATTGTGAATACGAAGTTAAACTGAAAATAAAATGTTTGTTTTATCTTCCATTGATAATGATACTTGAAACCCTTTAGTTAGGTATTGCCAGTAAGAATCTTTAGGAACTATCTTAGAGACAATTACAGTGTTATATAGATATGATAATTCATTCTTAACATTGATATTATTATATAGAATTCCAGAAGTTCAGTTTATAATTTTTGGTACGGTTTTGAAGGATGAATTATGTATTATTCTACACAGATCCTTAGTGTATGCTGTGACATTCTGAAGAATCAACCAGTCATTAGGGGATAGGCCATAGGTTGGGTGTTCAAAGCTTGTTGGTTTTCAATACATTGCAACCAACAAAATAGGTTACTGTTTTCCCATAAACCAAACATCTCTCTGTGTGTTTTATCAGGGAAATCCCTTGTAATAGTAAATGGTATTAAAAATCTATGCCACAGTTTTATATTTAGATTTCTGTTAATGAGTTTTCTAAACACATCATAAATATTGTTTATAAGTGTTAATTTAGTTAATTTTGTTGTACTATACTGTAAATTTAAACTTAAATAGTGCAATATCTTATCTTTGTCAGTTACCAAAGCATTTTCTGATAAATAATTTTCATTCATTAGTATAATGGAGTGTAACTGTTTCCAATTGGAAGAGTATCTAGGATTTATCCAATTCATCACTGTTTTAATTATAGATGCCTTTGTATAAGTTTCAGTCTCTGGGAATTTTAACCCCCCCACCCCCGCTCCCATTTTCTGATATGATGAGAATATGCCACTCTGTTTCTTTTGGGGTACCATAGAAATTTCATCAGAGTTGAAGTGATTTCTTTAATGATTTTCCTTCCTGGTAGAAGTATAAGGGCTTGTGCT
The DNA here is from genome assembly GCF_019279795.1 of Protopterus annectens. Lineage (NCBI taxonomy): Eukaryota > Metazoa > Chordata > Ceratodontiformes > Protopteridae > Protopterus > Protopterus annectens. The sequence continues at coordinate 1,915,761,209 of NC_056725.1, forward strand.
ATATATAACATTTTAGGTAACAAAACAATTTTTATCAGTTGTAACCTATTACCAAATGTTATAAACAAATTATTCCATTTGCTTATTAATGTCTTGATTAAGTCTATGGCTGTAGCATAGTTAAGCTGTAAGGTTTCCTCTATATTCTTACCTAGGACTATTCCTAAATAGTCTAGAGTTGAAACTTGGTTTCGAATAATATGATTAACTGGAACCTGTATGTTCTTTTTTTTATTTAATAATAAATATTTTGATTTAGATTTGTTGCAGGAGAGTCTTGAGATTTTTTGGAAATTTGTTGTTACTGTATCCACTTCACCTAACATTTCCTTAGAGTTAGGTAAGGTAAGTAAGACATCATCAGCAAACATCATTATTTTAGATATATATTAGTCATATATATTTATACCTCTTATCTTTGGGTTATTACGTATTAAAATGTCAAGTATGTCTATGGCCAGAGTAAATAAGATAGGGAACATGGGACATCCTTGTCTAGTACCTCTAGTGGTTTGGATTGGTTTGGAAGTAAAGGGAGCTAATTTGACATACGCTAGATTATTTTCATAGATTTTCTTTATCATTGTTATAAAAAGGGGGGAATCAAATAACTGTAAGACTTTAAATAAATAACCCCAATTTAATGAGTCAAAGGCCTTTTGAATATCTAGACCTATTTATCAATGCTTCATGGTTTCCTCCATTGAGGTAATCTATCAGTGTTAATACTCTTTTAATATTATCATGTGTATGCCTGTTATGTATGAAACCAGTTTGGTCTTCATTTGTTATTTTAAATATGGGTATTTTCAATCTATTGACCATAACTGACATAAATAGTTTATAATCATTATTCAACAAAGAAATTGGTCTATATGATTTGTAATGATTAGGGCACTTATTCTCTTTTAATATTAGGGAAATTAGAGAACATCTCCAAGAAGGAAGAATATTTGCTAATGTTTGAACTTCAAGAAAGGTTTTATGTAGGAGAGATTATAGAAGAAGGGAACAATCTATAAATTTCGATAATTAAGCCATCTGTTCCAGGTGCTTTATTAGACTTACTTCTTTTAATCCCATCTATAATTTCCTTTTGAGAAATAGTTTTTTGTAGATCTAACTTAAGTTCCTTAGGAATTCTTATGTTGGGAACTATATTCTCTAACTTCTCACATTCATTTTTACTTATTTTATCTTTATGATACTGTGCATAATGATAATTAAAAGCCTCCAGAATGCCCCCTATGTCCGAAACTTTTTTCCTTTTCCCTTCATGAAAGACACTATCAATGTTATTAATTTTTGATTGTATCTTAATTTTCATAGATAGGTTATGAAGATGCTTAGGAGAGGCAGGATAAGAGTTTAATTTCAGTTTTTCCATAGCTAAATTAGTTTTATGGGATAATATTTTATTGCATTTCTTATTTGCTTCTTCTATTTTCTTATTATCTGTAGCAATTAAGTACTTATTAGATTTAAGAGATAATATCTGATTTTGGAGTTGCTGTAGCTCTAAGTCCCATTCTTTAATTTTATTGTTGTACCAGCTAATGGTTTTACCATATAGATAGGCCTTAAAAGAATCTCAAACCATAATTGTGTTTGCTTCAGATTTATAATTAATCTCTAAGAAAAGCTGAAGTTCAGAAGTTATCCAAGATTTTAAAGTCTTTAATTTTTGTGATATATGAAGGAATCCTTGAAGTAATAACTAATTGATTGAATTCCAAGTGTATTGTTAACAACAGGGAATTATGATCTGAAAAGGGACAAGGTTGTATTGAAAAACTCAAGATTTTAGAATTAAGATCTTGTGAGATATACATTTTATCTATTCTAGTTTGGGTACCATGTTTATAGTCTTGGTGTGAGAATAGTAAAGAATTTGGTCCCAAAGCATTAAAGGTGTCTTTTAATTTAAACATTTCTGACCATTTTTTAACTGTTTGGCTGAGGACGGTAGTCTAGGAGATTTCCTACTGATAGTTTCTGTAATATCTGTGATACAGTTGAAATCACCTCCTAGTATAATATTACCTTAAAAAGTAGTTGTAATAAAGTCTAAGTGTTTCTTAGCTAGTCCAACCTCCATACCCGGAAACCAGTATAAATTAGCCAGGGTCCAAATTCTATTGTTAAACTTAAGTATAACTAAGGCCATGAGTCCATCATTATCTACATGTTTGTAAATAATTTGGAGATTTAAGAAAGTATTTTTCCATAGAATTGTTACTCCTCTGGTCTTATTTTTATAAGAAGATTGAGCAAGTATTGTGTATTCCTTAGGGTCCCACATAAATGTGTCATTTATTTTAAAGTGTGTCTCTTGGGGAAAAACTACTTGAGCCTTGTTTAGTTTAAGATACCTTAGTAGGTTAGCTCTCATATATGGGTTATTTAAGCCATTAGTATTTAAGGATATCAAAGTTAAATCCATATCAGAATTCTTTAAAGATAAATAATAAAGGAACTTGTATTAATAGAATCCTGTATACATAATACTCTTCCTGAATAGGCAACAGAATATCAGTTGTTGTATTTCTATTTATCTCAATCCAAATAACTTTCCCCATGAAAGATAAAAGTAAAACAATGTTATTAGGCATTTCAAAACTAGAAAAACAATTAAATAAAAAAATAGCAAATTTCACTCTGATATAACCTTTAATACACCCTATACATGGAATAAGATACATTCCTAGTCTAGCAAACAAAACTAAATCTGCTAGACTACCAATCCCAACCATCAACCTTCATTGGTTCGAGCCCAAGAAAACAAAGTAAAAAAATGGAGAATATATTATAAATGAAGAGAAAACTTTTAGTGATAAATAACTAATCAGATATTGATTCCAGTTAGGTTTTAGAGATAAGTTACATGCACTATTATTAGAAGCATTAAATATTTATACAGTAATTCTTCACTAAGGAAGCAAGAGACATATTAGGATATGTATAATCTGAATTTAGTGCTTAATAGACTAAGGAAACATTAGCTTTATTAACAATTTAAATGATTATCCAAAATACCTAAGCATGTCATCTGTATTAGTTCTAATAAAAACTTCAGAATGGCAGAACAAATCAAAGAATCATTTAGCATTTGTATTTACTTGCCTTTTGAATAAATCTTATCATGATAAACTCCCACTAAATAAAAACTTCACAAGAATTGGGTGTTAGCACATAGTGAGTGTGTGTCATTCCCAAAAGATGTTAACATAGATTCTTAGAAATATTCCATAAGACATATTTAAGCAATAACCCACGCCTGGGTGTGGGTAATGCTGGATTTACCCCCAGTTAGTGTGGTTTGGTCACGAGGGCGAAGACAACCGTGGGTAAATCCAGCATTACGCACACCCAGAAGTGGGTTATTGCTATTATACAATGACATTATTTAAGAAAACAAAACTTTACTTTTCTTAAATAATGGCATTATATAATGCCTCCGTGCTGCCCTTCCATAGCTGTCTGGTATTCTGTGGCAGTTCTGATGTACTGTGCATGCCTATGCTTATGCAGAGCTGTGTGTGGAAGCAACAGAGAAAGCAAAATCTCTGTTGCTTTTTAAAAGGCATCTCTCTATGTTAAAGGAGATAACCCACTTCTGGGTGTGAGATAGCTTTAAAAAAAGCAACAGGGATCTTCCTTTCTCCACTGCTTTTTTAATGCTGTCTCGGTATGTTAAACCCGCTCAGTTGCTTTTTTTAAAGCTGTCTCGGTATGTTAAACCCGTTTAACATAATGAGATTACAGCAATGGAGCCCTTCCGTTCTCCATTGCTGTAACAAAAAAAAAAAAAAAAAGACATACTAATGGAAAAAGTCCAGGCAACCGGACCTTTTTCCATTAATATAAGTCTGATTTACAACAGGCACGCTGACCAATCAGCGTGCACGTTTTGGAATATTAATGGGGGGGTCATTGCATAATTGTCCTTAATTAACTCCTAAACTTTTGGAATAGCAGATGTTTAAATGACTGACTAAAATCAATAATTAACTGGCATCCGTTAGAATGACAAAAATTAGTTGTTGTATCTTTCGGCTTTTTCCCGGTTAGGGGTCGCCACAGCGGAACTCCAGTCCGCTAATGATTGGCAGTTGATTTTTACGTGCCAAGTTGCCAGCCCTGACGCACAACCTTCAACGAAGGTACGCCCATTCACGCATGTCTCCATGTAGAAGATGCTCTAGCTGAAAATCGAACCGGACAGCGTCTTACTGTGAGGCAACAACGCTACCGCAGCACCACCACCACCACGATCCGAAATTAGTAAAAAGACATTATTTATATAAAACTTACTATGGATAACAGGTCTTAAAAGTGAATGACTCAAAGACAGAATTAAGGTAGAGATAGCTGTAAATATCTACCATAGTAATAGGGTCATACTGAAACTCATAACTTGTTTGTTGTGTTATCACAAGTCATAGATATTACTGAGCTCTTTCCCTGTCATAAAGTGCTAATATACTAAAAAAATGACTTTATAATAACTGAAAACATGACATCTGAAACATAAATAATATCTACGATACAATAAGAAAATCAACATATTAAATGCAAAGTAATTATACTTCAATCAAAATTATTCACACATATATTTGCTAGAATTTAGTATGGTGTTTGAGTATCCTTGCAGTTATTACCATTAGTCATAAGCATTTGCTGTAAATGTATAAGCCTATACTAAACACTTGCTAACTGCATAGGAAAGTTATTTATAAAGATCTATTAATACAAACTCCAGTATATTCACTAGAAATAGTGGCTATAATTAACTGTTTACAAGAAAAACATAACATTTTTGTAAAGGAACCATGAATATGTTTGCAGACAGTGTAGCTCATAATTCTTGTAAAAGAAGCCTACTATGCTATATTAACCAAGCAGAGACTTGACATTCACATTTAGGCTTGCATATACACATTAGATGTAATGTAATCTGATCTGCATGCATAGAATGCGTGATGTCAAGAGATAAGTAAGAAAGCTTCACTTCTTAAATTTCAAACTGACATTTTCTCGCCCAGCACGCCACACAGTACAGTTTCCTGACCTCACTTTAACTATATTACAAATTCTGCTTATTTACAGTAACAAATGCAACGTTTAACTGTCAGATACTTCTAAACAGTGAAATAACATTCAATACACAAGAAATCACCTCTGGACATCACAAACCATATAACACACATAAAAAAAAAACAGTTTCATACAGCCTTTCCCATAATTAAACTCTGTATAACCAACACATTTAGAACATTTGAACACAGTCATTTAAAAGCATTCTTAAAAAAAAACACACCTCTCCCATTACATAAAAAAATTCAGATTCCAGATAAAGCTTCTAATTAGTAGGAAGAACAGTCCATAAATTCATGTCATCATTCTTATTTTAAATACAAAGTCATTTTCTGAAGCAAGCACTTACCAGGAACACCAAGCACGAACAATCTGTATCACAGAAATACTCAGACAGCTACGGGCATCTAGCAATAAACCACTGCTGCTAAGTAGATATACAAGAGATACATACTGCTAAAAATACAGGAAGTGTCTCTGCTAAATTCAAGTTGGATAGAACAAGCTGTTGTCAGTGAGAGAGAAAACAATACTTTAACATTAAACTCTACAGGAAACATAACTTGTAACCATTTAAAAACCTTGTGCCATAAAACATACAAGCATATAACTGTCAGAGAGACCCAATTTATGTCAAAAGCCAGTAAACAGCTTTTTGTTCACACAGGTACCAATATTTATTCTGAAACAATCAGAAGTTATAAATATTAAAGAAACTGGTTAATATATACTAAATCATAGATATGCCCTGTTATCCCATGTATCCAAAACAGTTTTTATAAATAATCTAAGCAGTAACTATGCCTGTGTAATAACTCAGAAGAGCATTTAGCAAGGCAAAGGGCTATATATTATTTAAAATGAAGCATGTCATCTTAAGGTCATAAAAGCAAAGATAGCTTACTGTTCAATATCACTCAATAAACCAGTACAATTATACTAATGTACTAAAAAGCATAAACAGTTATTTAATTTGTATATGAACAAAAAAGTATAGAAATGAAAAAAGCAAAAAGAGAAAGAAAAACAATAAGAAAAATATTGCTATGTCACACCATACTTGAAGATTTAGCAAGTATAAAACAAATTAAAGTCCAGTTGCAGTAGATGCTTTAAGAGATTTAGTGGGAACAGCAATCTTTGACTCAGTTTTTTTGTTTTTTCTTTTTTAACATCAGTCCAAGAAGATTTATCAGTGACTCTCTTCAGAGATGCAGATGCCCATTCCATATCTTCAGGTAAGGAAATAATGTTATTGTTTTTAATAAAGGCAGTGGCTTCTTCTAGGGCATTAAATGATCACATTTCATTCTGATATAGGATTTTTATTCTGGCAGGAAAGACAAGCTGAGTTTTGATGTTACTCTGCATTAACAGTTTTATTAATGGAAAAACTTTTTTCCTGTGTGCCAAAACCCTGGTAGAATAGTCATTATCAAACCTAATTGGGTTTTTATTACATTTTAATGGACTTTTCCTCCAGGCAGATTTTAGGATCAACTCTTTGTCCAAATAAGATAGAAACTTTATGACTATTGATCTGGGAGGAGTAGAGGAGGATGTTGACACTGGCTTTCCTAAAGCTCTATGAACCCTTTCAGTACCAAAGGACAGACCCTCCTTTAAATCGAAAATCTCTGTAATCCAGGTATTCAGGAAAGAAATGACATCTTCTCCTTCAGCTCTCTCAGGGATGCCAAAATCATTATATTTGACCTTCTCTCCCATTTTTCCAGGTCATCCACTTTATTGAGAAGCAAAGTGTTATGTTTGATGAGGAAATCTTTCTGGCTTTCTTCTTCCTTCAGTCTTCCATCAAGATCATTCAGGGATGCTTCTAAGTGTGTTATTCTGGATTGATGCTACTTTAGAAGTTCCTTGAGAGAATCTGTTTCTGACAATTTTCCTTGAGGTTTTGTAAATTCTCCTTAAAATCATCCATTTTTAGTGAGAGTTCTTGTAGAGCAGATGTCACAAGCTGCATTTCTTTTTTTAAAGCCATGTCAGAATGAGACGTCTTCGAAGTTCTCATCTCCACAAATTATATATTCTCCTTTATAATTTGACAGGAAACAACTTTCCTAAGTTCACCAAAGTTACTAATAATATAGTTTATACTTTCATCTGTCAATTCTAAGTATTTTTGCTAAAATAAAATAAGTTATTTCCTGTTTTTTATACTAGTGTCATGGAGCTCTGAAAACCTGCTGCTATCAGTTGGCCATCTTGGCTCCGCCCCTTTTTCTAATAATAATCTCTTTCTTTTGATAATGGGGTGTCTGCTATCATGGTGCAAATATGAGTTAGAAAAGGTACTCTTCCTAAACAATTTTGCTTGAAAACACTGGTTGGCATGATCTTTGTATAGTGTGACGTCCAAATAATATCCCTTTGATTGGGACCAGGTGTAAGTCTTCTTCTTCTTTCGGCTGCTCCCATTAGGGGTCACCACAGCAGATCAACTGTTTCCATTTCTTACTGTCCTCTGCATCTTGCTCTGTCACACCAACCATCTGCATGTCCTCTCTCACCACATCCATAAACCTTATCTTAGGCCTCCCTCTTTTCCTGTTACCTGGCAGCTTCATCCTTAGCATCTTTTTCCCAATATACTCTGCATCCCTCCTCAGCACATGTCCAAACCAATGTAATCTTGCCTCTCTGGCTTTGTCTCCAAACCTTCCAGCCTGGGCTGACTCTAATATACTTATTCCTAATCCTGTCCATCCTCGTCACACCCAGTGTAAATCTTAACATCTTCAACTCTGCCATGTCAAGCTCTGACTCCTGTTTTTTTGTCAATGCCACTGTCTCCAACACATATAACAGAGCTGGTCTCACTATCCTCTTGTAGACCTTCCCTTTGACTCTTACTGGTACTCGTCTGTCCAGGTATGGCACTTTCATAAGTACCTCCCCAAACCAGTGTCATGTGGAATGCTGGGAAATAATTCCACTACATCAATAGTGACCAACAAAACTTTGTTGTCAAATTTGTTGCTAGTGATAGTTTTAAGAAAATCCCATGAATCCTAAGAAATATGTGTCAGTGACTGTACAAATTCCTTAAGTTGGTAATCTATAAAGATGGCAAGGGGTTCGGTAATAGAGCCCGCTCCCGCATCAATGGGTCTAAATCTAAGATTTTCTACCCCCTTGTGGGATTTGGGTATCCCAAAGATTGTAGAGATCTAGGAGAACATAAAAAGTCTTGCTTGACTCCTTCCCCCAGGATTGTTTTCCTGGGACATCACCTAGATACATCAGTTCAAAGAGCTTTTCTTACACAAGGGTAGATGTTTAGTTAGATCTATTCCTGAGTTTTACCTCTCAGACTACTGTCTCAGCCCAGGAATTTCACAGGATTATAGGTCTCATAGCATCTATGATTCTCATGATTCCTCTGGCAAGGCTCCACATGGGAAGAATTCAATGTTATCTAAATTCTGTTTGGTCCCATCATTAAATAATCTAGGTCTCATATTTTCCCTTCCAGCTCCAGCACAGATGCCTCAGACTTTGCTTGGAGAGCAATATCTGTGGGAATAAAATTGCATGGTATTTGCAGCAGACAAAACAAGAGAAAATGCATAAACATAAGACAGATAATGACACTCATAAATGTTCTCAACTCTGTTAATCCGCTAGGGTCCCCAGGACTATTACACATGTTTACAGATAACACCACAGCAATTTGGTATATAAACAAATGCGCAAACCAGTTCTTACCCTCTGTGCTGACTAGGCATGGAAGCTTGGGATATAGCTTTTTAGCACAATATCAGTGTTCAGCCATCTAACGTAGCAAAATTGTGTTGCAGCAGATAAGCTGAATCTAGGACAGGCTTTGGTAGAACCATTCTCCAGATGTTTATGGAAATTCATATGTCCTCCTCAAAGTCAGTCTAAATTATGGCAATTTACCCATATAGCTAAGGCTATTACAGCAGTGATCATAACCGTAAACATAGTACAGTTGTGCAAGTAAACTTACCACAACAATAGATGTGCAAATAATCACTTGCTGCATTAGCTGCTCTCTCCATCCATCCTTCTTATTGTTGTATGCTTTTGTTGCTAGGGTGAGGATTTATATAAAATATATACATACATGCACACACGCATACATATGCATATGTGTATATATATATATATATATATATATATATATATGGATTCCTATTACAAGAACGAAAGATCACTACTTCGAACTTGTAATAGGAAGCCTCACTTCTGCAAAAGTTCACTTTAACGAAAGTGAACTTTTGCGTAAGTGCACTTCACCGAAAACACCGCAGCACAGTGGAGGACATAAAAAACAAGCTATGTCCTCCACTATGGTGTGATAGTCATGGACCTTAGGGTTAGGGCATGGGTTAGGGTAAGGGGATAGTAAAGCTATCCCCTTATCCTAACCCATGCCCTAACCCTAAGGTTCGTGACTATCGCACCATAGTGGAGGACATTGGGCATGGGTTAGGGTAAGGGGATAGTAAAGCTATCCCCTTATCCTAACTCATGCCCTAACCCTAAGGTTCGTGACTATCGCACCATAGTGGAGGACATTGCTATGTCCTTCACTGCGCTGCGGTACTCACGGACCTTAGGGTTAGGGCACGGGTCATGGTAAGGGGATAGCCCTATGGGCTATCCCCTAACTGTGACCCGTGCCCTAACCCTAAGGTCCGTCAGTACTGCACAGAAGTTCAGTACAACACCCATTCATTGTACTGAACTTTGCGTAAGTGCACTTTTGATTAAGTGCACTTTCGCTGTAGTGAGCATTCCATGCACTATTTCGAATTAGTGAAAATTCGATCTAGTGTATGGAACCCATATATATATATATATATATATATATATATATATATATATATATATGTATATATATATATATATATATATATATATATATATATATATACATGTATGTGTGTGTGTATAAACAACAGAATGCCCACACCCAGAAGTCTGGAACCATTTGGTTAATGCAGACAAGTTCTCAACAGATGTGCGAGATCGACAATTTCCAAGTATGAGCATATTTCCTTTCCCTGTGACTTGTGATCTCCAGGTTAGTATATATATATATATATATATATATATATATATATATATATATATATATATATATATATATATATATATATATATATATATATATATATAATTAGCAGGGGGTGTGGGGACACAAGGGGGCTTGATCTCCTGCAAAAACACTTGCAGTTATTTTAATCAGCTCCTGGATAATCTCCAGAGCATGTGCAGAATGTGTTGATATTCATGACTTCGACTTTATGATGTCACTTTACCAGGTGTTGGTGCAGTCTTTTCAGTCAAGTGTCCAACACCCAAATATGCACACACACACACACACACACACAAGGTGTATATATAATATCCCAAAAGCAATAGTTGCACGCCAAAGTTGTCGTGGTGCTCGGAACACAATATTCAGGACCCAAAAACAAATTTCCAGCACTCACATACTTCCTTTAACATTTCAGGTAGAAATCCACAAGTAGGGACACAAAACAAACACTAGAATCAGTGTTTAAAGTTTTAATCCAAGTGTGAGTACACAGAGCAACCATTCAGGTAATCTTCACAGCGGCCATACTGCTGACAAACACAGACCGGTGACCGGTTTCGCCCCCTGGCGACATCAGTGTGAGTACACATGAACAGAATGCTGTATATTTATAGGAAAATATGTTACTCAAATTAAAATAAAGGAACAAAGCACATAATAAATAAACTTAATCAACATGCATAGAACTAATTCAGCACACATATACACATGTATATAATTATACATATATACATATATGTCTATCTCAAGCATATATCAAAACTACGTTTTATTATAGAAAAACTAAACGGGTATACCAGTAAATTATTCTCAACTACATTTATGAGCATTACATTAGTAGTGCACATAATAAATAAATAAATAAGGCCAAAAACAACCCCCCCCAGTATCCTAACTTCATTAAAAAGCTATCAAAAAACAAATTCTAAAGCAACAATCATGCCACCAAAATTCCGTGGACCTACCAATGGTCATTAAGACCTGGTTTGTATAATGCTCCTAGTTTGGTTATCCACATCCACTTTTTTTTAATTTGAGTAACATATTTTCATATAAATATACAGCATTCTGTTCATGTGTACTCACACTGATGACGGCAGGGGGAGAAACCGGTCACTGGTCTGTGTTTGTCAGCAGTATGGCCACTGTGAAGATTACCTGAATGGTTGCTCTGTGTATTCGCACTTGGATTAAAACTTTAAACACTGATTCTAGTGTTTTTGTGTCCCTTTTTGTGGATTTCTATATGAGATGTTAAAGGAGTTATGTGAGTGCTGGAAGTTTGTTTTTGGGTTCTATATATATATATATATATATATATATATATAGACACACACACACACACACACACACACACACACACACACACACACACACACACACACACACACACACACACACACACACATAGATACATAAATACAATTTAGAAAGAAATAAAAAGGATGAACCAAGCCACAGACAAATTTAAAATAAGAAAAATTCATTTTAATGGTGAGCAAAAAAGTACACAAATGTAATTCCCTAGCATTGACCTTTTCTGGGCTCTCTATTAACATGAAAGCTCTGAAGGGTTTGACATGTAAGACACTCTTTTTCTACTGGTCAGCTCAAATTCAATAATGGCTTGGGCTGGCTAGCTGTTGTGTCACTGATCATTTGAACACGGGCTTATTTAAACAACTATATTTTTTATCTCCAGTTCCTACATTTCAAAGGCATTCTCCTATCAATCCAGGTTCATTTTTCATAAATCTTTCAGATGTGGCTACCAAATCTGTGAAAAAAGAATCTAACAGGTCCCAAAGATCCTACACCCAATGAAAAAATTTTGTATTTGCCACATACTCCCTCCTCTCCTTCCCCTCCATAGTCGTCTTCTAAAAATTGAAGGGAAACTCTCTCTCTCTCTCTCTCTCTCTATATATATATATATATATATATATATATATATACACACACATACACACACACACACACACACACACACACACACACACACACACACACACACACACACACACACACACACACACACACACCTTTCTGTGTGGAAATCAATAACCACAGATATCTACATGCTAAAAAAAATAATAGAACATAATTACAAACCCCAATGAGCATACCCTCCTGTTCCATCAGATATTCCTCAGCCCCACAAAGACCATCTTTGTCCTATACCTCTAATAATGTCAGATTAACTCCTACAGTGGCTCACAGAGTCAGTACCCTCAGAGTAACAGGAACAATAATTTTATTCAAGACTCTTTCTAGTCCCCAAGAATGATAGAACTTGGAGGCCCATTCCAGATCTAATCAAGCTAAACACTTTTCTGCTCATTCCAAAATTCAGAATTTTGACACACCAGACTCTTTTGCCTCTTTTTCCTCAAATTATTTATTTATTTATTTTACATTTATTGACTGGAGAAGTTTGACTGGGCACAAGGGTCTCTTTTCAGCAGAGGCACAGGAAGAAATGCTCCAGTACATGCAGTACAAAAAAATCGTTTAAGTTATGCAATATCAACACTGCCAGACAAAATACAATTAAAATACATTTTACAATGTCAGAATAAATAAGATAACAATGATACATAAAGTAGTAAGACATCTTGTACACTCTGTACAGGTATAGTTAAATATCTATGCAGTAGGATAAATCTCATAATACAAGGCAGTGAGTTATTTAGAATGGATGGAACACAAAAGGTTGATTTAATTTTGAGATATAAATGAAATGAATGGTAAAAAAGTTAAGAGAAGCATAGGTAGAAAGTGGGGTGTGTGAAGACAGAGTGATATAGTTGGTAACCGAGTAGAGGAGAGCAAAGGTATAGTAGAAGAAGCAAAGATGTCATATTTATTGTAGAGATGTGCAGCTACAAAGCCAGGATGTTGAGAGTTGTTTTCTTAGAGGTGTTTTAAATCCCTTGAGTGTGTGTATGAGGGCATTCCATTGTGTATCTACAGAGTCTGAGTATAAGGGGGCTCCCAATGCATTTTTGGGCTTTAATGATGGAGGTGGAGGAGGAGTTTGCCTTTTGGGCAAACAGTTTTGGTAGGTTGGTAGTGTTGAAGCATGCATTTTGGTACAGGGGATTCCTATCAGCTGACCGAAGATGCAGGTTAGCAAATGCGACTTGGTCAAGCTGTAAATGCCAAAATATCGAAGCGGCATGTAAGCAAATTCTTTCCCTGGCCACTTTGGTAGTTTGCTGTTTTGGCACTGTAGTGCGGTCTCGGAGTTGGTATATTTAAGTAGGGGGTGCGGGGGGCACAGCCCCCCACTTAATATTATGTATTAAAGTGTTTTCTTTTTCTTTTTTTTTTTTTTTTGGAACAGCAATTTTTTTCCCTTGGGAAACAAATCGCTGTTCTGACAGTACAGTTTTGTAAGCTTTTGCTTACATGGGGTCAATTAATCATTGTTCGCTAACCTAAGTGTTCGGTGATCTAATATAGACCTAGTACAGGATACTTATCAGGGTATTACATTAAAGTATGAGTTAGTAGTAGCTGATTGCAATGAAGGTAATGTGGGGGTTCAGTCCAATTTATTTGTTCAATGGAATAACAGTTCTAAAGGGATGATTTGCAGCAAGATGTGATACTTTATTGTAGCATTGTTCAGGGTTTGTTTGTGTGGACATTTGTAGGTTAGTAAAGAGTGAGGAGGCAAGTGGTAGGTTAGATAGGAGCTAGGTTTTAGCTATGGGTCCTCTAGTTATTTCTGTTAGGTAGGGATTTGTTCTGTAAAAGAGGCTGAGCTTTTGGTGTTTTCATTTTTTTAATAGTTTGGAATTATAGGTGAAGTTTCAGGTTGCCAACAGTTGTGGTGCCTAAGAATTTGGTTTTTGGAATCTGTTCAATCAGAGTGTTATTTAATGAAGTGATTTTGACAAGAGTTTTGCTTTGTGAAAATGTTTTTGGCTTGAAAAGTAGTTATTTTGTTTTTTAGGTGTTAAGTAAGCATTGTGAGTTGCCTAGTCAGGATTTTGTGGACATAAAGGACTTTTTGAATAAAATAAATAATTTGGAGTTCAGTGCTAATGATATACTTCAGTGGTTTATTGACACAATTAACCTCTATGAGGAAGTTTTAGAAATAATTTTAAAAAACAATTTCTCATGATCAAGGACAGTATTTCTTACAAAAAAGTGAGGTAGCAATGGGTTCCCCATATGGATCTCTGTTTGCTAACACAGTAATGGCCCAATGGCAGCATATGTATTTATTCAACCACCAGTTCAGTGAGTTTTTTAGACTGTGTGTCCATTATTTGGACGACATTTTTATAGCATGGAGAGATACTAAGGAAAGAGTGGAACAGTTTTTTGTATTACATCAATAATGTCATAGACTTCCTGACTTTCACTTATGAAATGGAATTTAGTAGGGTAGCTTATCTGGATGTCTTTGTAGGAAAAGATTATGAAAATAACAAGTACTTCTCCTATATTATCTTTAGGAAAGCTACATACTCTAACATTTTTCTACATTATATAACTGTACATCCCCACCATCAAAAAGAACAGGTGTCAAAGGACAACAAGTAAGGGCTGCATGTATGATCACTTTGGATTCCCATTTTTGGGGAAGAATGTAGTAATTTTAGAAATATGTTTATCAAAAGAGGGTAGTCGGTGAGTCTCTTGCATGATATAATACAAGAAGTACAAGTTAAAAGAGAGACCTGGACCTTTCATTCCAATATTGTATACAAGTGGTGTTGATGAAACACTAATTGTACAGAATATAAATCTTATAAAAGACAATTTTAAGAACTTTGTGTAGAAACTGAAACACATGACCACAGGCTACAAAAAACAATGCTCTTCGGAATAAACTAAAAACTTTAATTATTGAGACTTAAAATAAGACGTAAAAAGATAAAACAAAGCTCTTGTTGATTTGTATATGATAAGCGCTTTCGGCTAAAAGCCTTCCTCAGATTTTAAGAACTTTAGTAATTATTTCATCAAAATGGTTAATAGTGATCACGCTAAACTTGAGTGGATCCTAAAAAAAGAATTGGATTATTATGAGGGATGATGTTCAGGCAAAGGAAAATGTGGCAGAAAACCCAGTGATGGTTTATAGGAAAGGCACCACTTTTAAAAACATATTTGAAAACTGTCTCAGTTGTAAAATAATGGTGAACCCTATTATGAGAAAATGCGGTCATTGCCAATTCTACAAATATATTCAGATAGGAGAACCACTTCTACAAATATATCCAGATAAGAAAACATTATATGATTCAGAGTAAGAAATATCTTATACAAGGAAGATTTGATTGTGCAGCTGCAGAAGTAGTGTATGGTGCCTTGTGTCAATTTTGTTTAAGTTTCTATTTTGGTAGTACTGAACACAAGTTATGGGAGCATAGTTATGAGCACGAATATGATAGAAAAGCAAACAGACTAATAGGTTCATAGATTGGAACTAGGCTAACTGCCCTTGTGAGCCATTTCAAGCCTAGCCAGTTACCCCATGTGAGAATCAAATCCTGCACCTTGTGTCTGTAAGGTAAACACCTTAACCATTATGCCATCCACCCACCCCTAAAAAAGCTTCACTTGTATCAACATTACATCACCCCAGATGGGACTCGAACCCACAATCCTTGGCTTAGGAGGCCAATGCCTTAGCCATTAGACCACTGGGGCCTGACAGTAGCTGTAGCTAATGCACAGTTTAAACATATTCAAATGTATCCGTGACATCAGTTTAAGTTTGTTGTTATAGAAAAGGTGGTTAAGAGAGGGGGCCCATGTCTCTTATTTTAGGAGAAAAGAGAATTGTTTTGGCAGTTGCACGTGAATATTTGCAACTGGCCAGGTTTGAATGAACATTCTTCCATTAGTTCTGTTTTGAAATTAAAGACACTATCTAGGTAACTGCATTGTTTATATTTACCCTTATATATTTTTTTACATTTATCTTAATTTTTCTAATGCTTGTTGAGGATTTGATAACTTTAGGTCTTATAATTCACTTTCCTAGCATGAACCTTGTGGTTCAAGTGTGTATCATTTTAAGAGAATGAATCTTTTACTACATTGTATCATGTGATCAAGTTTAAACTTTTAAAAGGCAGTTTTTAAGTGTATAGTGTATCTGAAGGCGTCTTTCACGTTTTTGAGATGAAAGCGCTCATCTCTTGTATAATTAAAGTGATTTAGTACGTTTTCACCAGTGGTATAGCATTTTATTGTTTTTAGTTATCAGTTTGTGTTTTGCTATGCAATTTTCTAAATTTTGTTTATCCAAATAGAAAATATTTTCTTTTTGGCACCAAAATAGAGGGCAGAACTATCTCAAGTGGCAGAACCAGGCTAAACAAGAAGAAGGTTACTGTCAGCTGCCTGTCGGGTGCCGGGATCTGCCACATAACCCACGCACTCAGGTCATTCTACAACAAGTACAAATATGATTCTGTCCTTGGACTACATGAAAAGAGACATGGAAGAGCTCTCCGATCTTGTAGCCCAGGCAGGTATGGCCCTAGCACTGAGTAGCATTCTGCCATCGCCCAGAATGATACCACAGTACAAGGACAAAATGATTGACTTCAACAATTGGCTAAGCTTCTGGTGTCATTCTAAGGGGATCCAGTATCTGTCTGCTTGGGATGACATGGTCGACAGATCATGATATTTTGCCAGAGATGGCCTGCACCTGTCGGCCCTGGGATTCCGGATACTGGCTAAGGTTCTTGCTGCCCCTATAGTGCCTTTTTTAGGCAAGGTTCAAATAACAAATTCACCACCGTAACAGGGACAGGCAACCAAAAACTGAGGGTAATGCTACTCAATGCTAGAAGTCTAAATCTCAAAATGCACTCACTAGAGGCACTCCTTAAAATGGAGAACATCAATATCTGTGCAGAGACCTGATTCAAGGCTCCAGAGAGCACCCCTGCACTACCAGGCTATAACTCATACCACACTTTTCAGCCATGTAACCTGGACCGAAACACCAAAGGCAGAGGTGTGTCCATAATCATTCAGGATATCCACACCTCCAGGCTAGTTGCTCAGCATAATGCATCCAAGGTTATCCAAGTGCAACTAACTCTGGGCAAAACTGCAATCCATATTGTAGCTTGCTACAGATCCCCCACCATACCCCAGGATTCCCACTCCTCTTTTCTTGATGTACTGGAAAATATTAGGGTTCAACCAAACACCCTAATAATGGGCGACTTCAACTACCAAACTATTAACTGGGAAAACTACTCGTGTACCAACTCCTTAGCTCAATGCTTTCTGGAATTCATAAACTCCAATGCCCTGGATCAACTTATCCACACCCCCACCAGCAATATCCTAGACCTAGTCATTACCAACATGAGTGACCGGTGTTCCACACCTGAAGTCAACTCCTCGTTGGTCCAATCCAACCATAAGCTAATCATCCTTGATATCCACATCCCGCCCCCACACCCCATTAAAGAAACCACAGTAAACAATTTCTCCAAAGCCAACTTCATGCTTCTTAAGACAGAAGCGGTGAACTTCATGACACCCACGCAGATGGACAATACAGTTACAACTGCTGAATCCTACACAAATGCACTCTATAAGCACTTACATGAGTGCATGGGTCGAACCAAGATGCTATCTTCCAAAAAAAGGAAGCCAATCTGGTGGTCCCCTGCAATAAACAAACTGTACAACAGAAGAAAGAAGCTGTTGCAAAAGAGAGTAAAATCCCATGAGTGGAGGAGCTCCCTGGTCAGCCTCAGTAAGAAGCTGAGATCCCTTATAAGATCCTCCAAAGCTAGCTACGAAAACATAATTGCCACTAATTCTAAGGACAACCACAAAGCATTCTATAGCTATGTCAAGAATCTCAATGGCAACACCCAGATCTGCTCTGAGTTACAGCACAATGGCATGAAAATTACTGAACCAACTGATATTGCCAACATCCTGGCAGATAGGTTCACTGCTAACTTTAGCCCCCCCCCCACCCCTTAAAGGGCCCATATCTATACAGGAAGAGTGCAGAGTCCTTGTAATCACAACTACGCAGGTAAAAGCTCCACTCTCTAAAGCCAAAAACACAGCATCCATGGGACCGGACAACATCCCAGGCTGCGTTTTACATGCACTTCAGAACAAACTGGCTGCCCACCTAAGCACCATGTTCAATAGAAGCCTCACATCAGGCTTTGTGCCCACTGAATGATGCACACCAACAGTTATCCCACTCCACAAAGGAGGAGCCACCACTGATCCCGGGAACTATCACCCTATTAGCCTGATGAGCCTGGTCTGCAAGGCCATGGAATGTATCATCATGGAACTCATAAACAAAGACATTGGTAACCTCCAAACTCTGGATCCCACCCAGTTCAGGTTTGTGAAAGGCAGATCATGCCTCCTGAACCTAATCGACTTCTTTGAGGCAGTCACCAAAGCCGTAGATGAGGGTAAAGTGTTTACACAGCCTATCTTGACCTCGCCAAGGCTTTCAACACCATCCTCCATTCCAGAATTATAGCTAAACTCACCAAACGGCCTGTCACCCTAGGCGTCCCTCAGGGTTTCATTTTAGGCCCTCTCCTTTTTTCAGTTTTCATCAATGATTTACACTTAGCAATTCCACAGGCTACTTGTATACAATATGCAGATGACTCAACAATAATATGCTCAGCTAATTCCTCATCTGAACTGCTATTAAAAACTCAAGAAGTATTTAGTGTAGTTGAAACATGGTTTCTTCAATGTTGTCTCCTATTAAATCCCCCAAAAAACAAAACTCCTACTATTTACTCCTACCCGTAAGTCCACCCAAATTGATTTGTCTGTTACATCTAAAAATGGTACACTCATATCACCTGATATAACAACCAAACTCCTAGGGGTAACTATTGATAACCACCTCACCTTTGATATAACACAGTAAAAACAGTCAACAAAAAAATGGGTTCCCTCTATAGGATTAAACCCTTCCTTACTCCATCGGCTAGATCCACTATTGCCCACTCCCATCTAATCTCTACACTTCTTTATGCCTCTCCTATCTATACTAACCTGTCTAAAATAATCTGAAACTGGCCAAATCCTACAATAACATAGCCAGATTCACCACTGGACAAGCTTTCAGAACCCATCACTGTCAAAATCTATTACAGCTTGGTTGGGTGAAACTTGAGAATCATCTTACGTTTAACCAACTTACAATTGCCCATAAGACACTTTACCAGCCTCATAAGACCCCAATACTATCTTCCCTTATCTTTCCCTACAAAGATCTGAACACCTTACGTTCCTCTAATAAACTACTTGCTTGCACAAGCAAATCCAATAACATGTCTGGGGACTCTCCTCTCAAATACGGTTGGGAAAAAATGGAATCTTCTTCCTTGTGATCTTACATCACTTTCCTCACTGACAATTTTCAAACAGAAACTTAAAATACACCTTAGAAAATACTGGCTATGGCCTAGTTGTAACCCCGACTAACCTTTACTTGTCTGTTAACGGTTGTTTTCTTCTTCCACCTTTCTCTTTCGCAGACCATGTTACTTATTCTGATTAAAATATGAATGTAAGCTAAGTAATCAGCTATTAGATTACTTTTGAGGTTCACTAACCTGATGCTATCACATAATCTCAATTGTAAAATGAAATTAACTGTACTGACATAATTCTGAACTAGAATTTTTGTCTTAGAAATGTAGTATAAGAATCTGTTAATATATTACTTTGTCATCTTTTATATTGAAATCCTTAGTAACTGTCTCCAGAATGTGTTAAATGGAGCTTATCTCCCTGGGCCTTTGCTGAAAATGGACATGTATCCAGTTGGACTAGCCCGGTCAACAAATGTAAAATTAAATAAATAAAATAAACTAGGTATAAATCCCTACATCACAAGATGGGTTGCCAACTGGCTCACTGATAGAACCCACAATGTAAAAGATGCAGACTCCAAATCTGACCTCAAACCAGTGACAAGTGGAGTACCACAGGATTCAGTCCTGGGACCTCTCCTGTTTGGTATTTACTTCTCTGAAGTACAGGCTAACACAGAAGGCCTGTGGCTAATGAAGTTCACAGATGACTGCAAACTAGGAGCCATAGTCAAGTCCCCAAATGATGTGGACATCCTACAGAAGGGCCTCGCTGAGACAGACGCCTGGTGTCAGAGCCATGGCCTCAAGCTCAGTGCCAAAAAGTGCAGTGTCATCCCCTTTGGTAAAAACTCTGTACCCATGAACTACCACATAGACAGCAATCTACTTAACACCGAATGTGTGATAAGAGACCTTGGGACCCAGGTGGACAGTAGTCTCTCCTTTGAAAGTCACATTGCCACAGTAGTCAGGAAGTCCTTCGATGTGGCACACCTCATCATAAAAGGGTTCTCATCCGGGAAAAAAGAGGTCATTGTTCCCCTCTACTCGACACTCATTAGACTCATTATAGAGTAGAACACCCCTTTTGGAATGTACCTCACAAGACATCTGCAGCAGCTGGAAAGGCCACAGAAGTACCTCACAAAGAGGATTACTGGCCTCAAACAAATGCCCTACACTGACCGTCTCAAAAAACTCCAGCTTTACTCCATAGCATATCGCCTACTCCAAGGTGATCCCTGCCTAACATATAAACATATAAAGCTATGTCAAACCCAGAGCTGTTGGACATGCTACACCTAAAGAAATCCCAATCCCTCTGAGCTACACGGTCTAGAGACCTAAACCCTTGTCACCACAATGAACAGGACATGCTGGAGGGATAGATTCCTGTCCCAGAGACTTCCCATGCTCTGGAACAGGCTACCCATCTATGTCAAGCAAAGTTCTACATTAACACTTTTCAAGAAAAATCTTGATGAGTGGATGGGAAATGGAAATACACCCCAGGGATCACTTCTGTGTCTCTGCACGACAGTGGCACAGGAAAATAACTTTCTTGGGTGGCGTGAGCCAGGGAACCTTGTTGGCTAGGCTTACATAGGCCCTTGGGCCAGTAGCCTAGTACCTACCTATGAACCCCAGGATTCTAGTACCTATTTGAATTGCTAAATTCTAGTACCTATTTGAATTGCTAAATTCTAGCTCTGAGAATATTTCAATTAAAGTATACTTTTTAGCAGTATCAGCCTATTTACTAATGGATCTCCCTTATTTTCTCTTTTTCAGTACAAACAATTTCTAAAGGTTTTTTTTTCACATATTGGACCACCAAGAAAAGATGGCTCCTACCTCTGAATTTTTGTTACCGAAAAGTTAACTGAACCCTGTTTTGAACCTGCAGTCAGCTCTTATCTAAAGTTCCTGACCTGGAAGACTGCCTTGCTTATAGCTTTAACTTCTGCTCAGTTGGTAACTAAAGTACAGGTCCTTATGTCTAGTCAGCCTATTTTTGTCTTTCATAAGGACAGTGTGAGCCTGAGAACCATTCCTTCTTTATGCCTAAGGCTGTATCTAAAAGTACTCTTAATTAAACCATTAAACTGCCTGTTTTCTATCTTGAGATTGTATATGAATGTACTCTTAATTAAACAATTAAACTACCTGTTTTCTATCTTGAGATTCTATATGAATGTACTCTTAATTAAACCACCCAACTCCTTGGTTTCTATCTTGAGGTTGTATATGAATGTACTCTTAATTAAACCATTAAACTGCCTGTTTTCTATCTTGAGATTCTATATGAATGTACTCTTAATTAAACTGTCCAATTCCCTCTTTTCTATCTTGAGGTGGTATACAAACGTACACTTAATGAAATCATCCAAACTGCCTGTTTTCTATCTTGACCAAAAAAAAAAAAAAAAAAAACGCACAAAGGAGAAAGGAAGTTCCAAGATGGTGGTAGGTGTAAGCAGTTTAAAGTAGAAAAGCCTTCAAACTACTGTAAATTGTTAACAGACATTGACAGCTGAAGTATCTATGAAATCTAGTGTCATGAGAGGAAAGAAAAAGTGAGGTAAATGGAGAGTAACTGTCAAGATTCAGTATACTGAAAACATGATTGAGCAGAGGTAGATAAAGCAGATGGTAATGGCATCTGAACGGGAAAAATTTCACTACCCTAGGGAGAAAGATTGACAAAATACAGCCATTCAAAATATGTGGGTCCCTATTGGAGTACATAGAAACAAATGCCAAAAGGCTACATGAGCTAGATTTTTTAATTAAGCAATCAGTGGAAATAGTTCATATGCAAATTGCTAAAAAGAAAAAAAAATGGTGGAAGAACAATTAAAGTATTTACAAATGGCAAAACAATTGACTGAAATGAAGTTTACAGCAATACTTGAAGAAACTGAGGGGAAGGATTTTAAAGAATTTATGAGAAAATTGTTCTGCACATGGTCTGGAGTTTGCACTGCTGATGTTAAAATAGATATGCCCAGTATGATACTGAAAAAGCAGTCAAATCTTACAATGATAAAACTGCAGATGTAGCAGCTAAAGGAGCAAATGGTATTTTGTGGAGGATGGGAACAATTTGTTTAAACATCTTTATTAACATCATGCATAGCATAGTAACATGCGTATGCATTGCATTACAAAAAAGAAAACAAACAATTATAACACATTTTCATTTGTATATATGTATGTATATATATATATATATATATATATATATATATATATATATATATATATATACACATATATATATGACTTTTTTGTCTTAATTCAATTTAATAGAATTGCTAAGACATTGTAAGGCCTTGTTAAGTTTAATTCTGTTGGCTGCCAGAAAAGAAATTACTAGAAAATGTTAATAAAAATCTAAGCCAACTGTATCTGAAATATTAATATATATAAATAATATTAATAGTAATAATAATATTAATATGGATGGCACAGTGATGCAACGGTAGCATTGTCACCTCACAGCAAGAGGTTCTCCAGTTTGATTCTTAGCTAGACTGTGCAGAGTCTGCATGTCCTCCCTGCATTTGTGTGGGTTTTCTGTGGGTGCTCTGGTTTCCTCCCATGTTACAAAGACGTGCTTCTGGAGCATTTCTCCCTG
The DNA here is from genome assembly GCF_019279795.1 of Protopterus annectens. Classification (NCBI taxonomy): domain Eukaryota; kingdom Metazoa; phylum Chordata; order Ceratodontiformes; family Protopteridae; genus Protopterus; species Protopterus annectens. The sequence goes on from NC_056725.1 coordinate 1,915,784,412, forward strand.
GGCCTACGCTGAAAATTGGCCACATCAGACTTTCCTGGTAAACAAATGTTAAATAAATAAATTAAATATTGTAGACTTTCGGCTTTTTCCGGTTAGGGGTTGCCACAGCAGAACTCCGGTCTGCTCAGAATTGGCAGTGAATTTTTACGATGCCGGATTGCCAGCCCAACACCCAATCTTCAACAAAGGCAAGCTCATTCACGCTCGCACCTACTTGCATGTCTTTAATGTCATTCGACCACGGGGAGGACATGCAGACTCCACACAGAAGGCATTCCAGATGAGAATCGAACAGGAGAAGCTCTTGCTGAGAGGTGACAATGCTAACCGCTGCACCACCGCGGCTGTAAATAAATTAAATATTGTAAAAGACAGAAAACAACTGGAAGAGAGATTCTTAGAAAAGAGAAAGTGCAAATTATATAGAAATAAATGGAATTTGGGTGAACAATATATGCAGAATAATGTTCAGGAATCAGGAGGGGGACTGAGGTTTAAGTAAAGGCAGGAACTGAGCAATTTATGTAAAGTTGGACTGAAATGCAGTTGTTGTAAAGAAAGAAAACATATGTATTGTATAATATATGTAAAGAGAAAAGTGTTAATATACTTTGTGTTCTTTTCTGTTACTGTATGTGTGCCTGTATCTTGAGTGATAATTCAGTAAAGGTGTTTAAAAATTAGGGATACAAAAAAACAACAACAGTTCAATTTAACATTACATAGATTGCTCAACCTCACCTTCCCTGAAATATCACTCGTCTTGAACATTATTGTGTATGTTTTACTCACACAAATTCTCCATATTTCTGTGTTGTTTACTCATTCCTTTTTCTAAAGATTCCACATCCAATTCTTACATGTCCTTTACAGCATTCAACAACTTGTTACAGTTTTTTTTTATTTATTTCTATTTCCTAGTATTTTTTTGGCAGCCAACAGCATTAAACTTCATATGGTCTTACTGTGTCTAGGCAATTCAGTTTCTGTATTCCAGCTAAAAAGAATGCTTTCCTTAGTTAAAAGAATTTGTTCCCCCAACACTTCTGACAAAATACCATGTGGGATTTTTTTGTAATATATCACTGAATTACATCTCCCCCAAAACATGTTCCCAGGTGCCATTCTCTTTTTCCCATCATATTTCCAGCAATTGCTGTTAACCTGTGGAAAATATTTCTGAAGACTGTCAAGGATTTAAAATACCTTTATAAATACTTCTGACACCCGTGCACTGGCCCAGCAATCAAGGAACCTCAATCCTCACCACTAACACCAGTGGGGGCTGTCCACATAGGGGAGGATAACAAATACCCACACAGTAAAGTACAATTTCCTTTAAGAGCACACAGAGATGTCAGTCTGGAGCTGGTTTCTCCCTTTCTCTCCAGATCCCCAATAAGACTCCCCAATGGCACAGCTATAGGGTCCAGATCTCAGCCTCGTGGGCAAGGTAAAACCTCCAGCACCCTCTATGTCCAACCAGTGCTTCGTGTCCCTGCTCAGGTAGCTGTCACACACTCTCTCTCACACACACACACACACACACACACACACACACACACACACACACACACACACACACACACACACTTTGAGATAAGGGTTATATACAACCACACAGACACTCCTGGGGAAGGCTGGCACAGATTCTGCAGCTGTGCCCCTTTCTGCCTAGTCTAAAAGGTAGTACCAGCTGCCACCACCCACTAATATCAGCCACTAAAAAGGCCCTTAACAAAGGGTGTCCAATTATTACTGTGCAATATTATTATCCAACTGGTAAGTGTAACTGAACAGCAAGGCTTACTTGGGGTGGCTTGGACAGTATCACTATATACATGCAATGTGCTCTAGAGCTTAAATTATCTCTACACAAAACAGCCACAGTTGAAAGGTTTAAAACATATTTAGTAATAAATAATAAAAATACAAGACAATACTTCTTACTACACAGTGCTAGTCAAGAGTTCATAGATCACAGAGAAATACTTAAAATAATACAGTAGAAAAGTTCTGACATCAGTACAGAAAAAAGACTAATCTAATCTTCCTATTTCTTAGCTATATCTAAGAGAAAACACAGTTCTAAAATAAACTTACATATAGAGCATAGGCAGTGCCGGTGTGTTGGATGTTCCGAAGACAAATGCTAAAATGCTCTCTGATTCTCTCACTCTAAATTGATAACACAGTGCTGCTTCACATTACATCATTTTTAACAATTCTGTAGTTTTCCCAGGTTAACAGAAACTCAAAGGGTAATGCAGCTGGTCAGGAAGCCACAGCAATAAAAGAAACTATACATGTGAATTCTAGTCATTAACTCTGGCCTCAAAACAATAGGGAGAATAGCATTATCTAGACATCTCGCCTTTGAGTTTCGACATCAAACAATTTCACGATGCTTCACTTATCAGCTTTCCTCCAGCAGAGTGCAATGTGGTTACATTTTGGATGTTCAACATTTACCATAATTTTCTTATATTTAAGAAAACAAGCATGTGGCTTACATTAATATGTACAAATGACAGAATTATCTACAAAATTCTATCTGGCTAGGCTGGCAGCCTTCACATATCTTCACAACTTCCTTCTAGATTGTATTGTATAATTTGGAGCCATGCATGCATCCTGTCACTTTTTCTTTGTATATTCCCTTTCCATTCCCATTTCCCAGTTTTATCTAACAACATCTGACTGATTCTTATAGTTATCATACATTATGCTATATGCCTAACTTAATTATCCACTTTTTCTGTGCAACGTTTGCTCTAAACTCAACTGTAAACTCAAACAGAGCTGTTTTTTCACATAGGGCTACCTATCCTTTCTCTTTGCCTATACTCTGTTAAGAATCCCTGGCAAGGAAGGCAGACTAAACTGCAGTCCAAACATGTTTGGCCTCATCCTACTCTATTAGTTTTCTCTCTCTAGTTATTTGCTACAGGTACTCCTCATAGATAAAATGTCTTTCACCATAGCCATATTGGTTTAGTTCTCAAACTGCTTGTACATATAGTACTGTGTGCGGTTTTTACTGTTCTCCCTAAAGGGCCTGGTGCTTGAATATCCAAAATACTATTTTCTCCTCATTTTGTGAACTCTCTCCATTTCAACATAACTTCCTCCCACTTTCATTTATACTTTTCTGCTGTCACTATCTATCTACACACACACACACACACACACACACACACACACACACACACACACACACACACACACACACACACACACACACATACAGTGGATATAAAAGGTGTACACACCCCTGTTAAAATGCCAGTTTTTTGTGATATAAAAAAAATGAGACCACAATAAATCATTTCAAAATGTTTGCCACCTTTAATGTGACATATAACCTGTACAATTCAATAGAAAAGCAAACATATCTGTAGGGGAAAAATATATAAAAAATAAAAAATGTGCAATAAGCTGGTTGCATAAGTGTGCACACCCTTAAACTAATACTTTGTTGGAACACCTTTAGATTTAATTACAACATAAAGTCTTCTTGGGTCAGAGTCTATCACCATGGCACATCTTGACTTGGCAATATTTACTCACTTTTTCTTGCAAAAGCGCTCCAAATCTGTCAGATTGTGAGGGCATCTCTTGTGCACAGCCCTCCTCAGGTCACCCCACAGATTTTCTATTGGAGTTAGATCTGGACTCTGGCTGGGCCATTCCAGCATTTTAATTTTCTTCTGGTGAAGCCATTCTTTTCTTTTTTTGGATGTATACTTGGGGCCATTGTCATGTTGAAAGGTGAAATTCCTCTGTATCTTCAGCTTTCTAGCAGATGCCTGAAGGTTTTGGGCCAAAAGTGACTGGTATTTGGAACATTTTATAATTCCCTCCACCTTGACTAAAGCCCCAGTTCCAGCTGAAGAAAAGCAACCTCAAAGCACAATACTGCCACCACCATGCTTAACCAAAGGGGATGGTGTTCTTTTGGTGATGCAAATATGTTGTTTTTGTGCCAAATATACATTTTGGAATTGTGGCCAGAAAGTTCAACCTTGGTCTCATCAAACCATAACACATTTCCCACATGCTTTTGGAAGACTTGATGTATTGTTTTGCAAATTTTAGCTGGGCTTGGATGTTTTTCTGTGTAAGAAAAGACTTCTGTCTTGCAACCCTACCCCATAGTCCAGACATATGAAAAATATGGGGGATTGTTGTCACATGTAGTACACAACCAGTACTTGTCAGAAATTCCTGCAGCTCCTTCAGTATTGCTATAGGTCTCTTGGCAGCATCCCTGACTAGTTTTTGTCCTGTATTTTTATTAATTTTAGAGGGATGTCCAGTTCTTTGCAATGTCACTGTTGTCCCATATTTTCTCCACTTTTTGATGAATGTCTTCACTGTGTTCCATGGTATATCTAATGCTGCAGAAATTTTTTTGTACTCTTCTCCTGACTGATACCCTTCAACAACAACAATGAGATCCCTTTGATGCTTTGTAAGCTCTCTGTGAACCATGGCTTTTGCTGTAGCAGGCAACTGAGTAAATGTCAGGAAAATCCTACTAGGAGAGCTGAACTTTATTTGGGGTTAATCAGAGTCACTTTAATTGATGGCAGGTGTGTACCCAAGAAGACTGAATGCTGTAATTAAATCAAAAGGTGCTTCAACAAAGTATTAGTTTAGGGGTGTGCACATACAACAAAGTATTAGTTTAAGGGTGTGCACACTTATGCAACCAGCATATTGTACATTTTTCTATTTTTTATATGTTTTCCCCTAACAGATTTGTTTGTTTTTCAACTGAATTGTACAGGCTATAGGTCATACAGGTGGGAAAAGTTTTGAAAAGATTTATTGTGGTCTCATTTTTTTATATCACAAAAACCTGGCATTTTAACAGAGTCATGTACATTGTTTATATCCACTGTAGGTATATATATATATATATATATATATATATATATATATATATATATATATATATATATATATATATATATATATGGATCTACTTTATATAATCAAAAGGCTACTTACTTGAATTTCTTAATGTCGTGACCACTTCAACAAAACCTCACATTACTGAACACCTAGGACATTGCACTGTCACTCTGAGAAAGTAACCACTGAGCCACCATGGTGAATTTTGCTCTCTTTTCCACTATAATGTGATCTTGGAGTTGGTATATGTAGTTGGGGGGGCAAAGCCCCCCACATGGGTGCATTTGATTTGGTTTGGTTTGTTTTCTCACTATGGTGGCCCAGTGGTTAACTTCCAGGAGTGACAGTGTGATGTTCTGGGTGTCCGATAATATGAGGTTTTGCTGAAGTGGCCTTGCTGTTTAGAAATTTGGGTAAGTAGTTATTTGTTTATATAAAGTGTGTGTGTGTCTGTGTGTGTGTGTGTGTGCACGCGTGCATGCGTACGTGCGTGTGTGTGTATGTGTCCCTTCAAATGTGGTAATCCTAAACCAACTTGTTCTGTGGGAAGGAATAACTTATTCTTCTTAATTCTTGCCCTCTTTCCCTCCCAAGTAAATTATTTCACTTATTTATTAATATAATCCACAGATTTTACCCTGATTGATAAAAATATGTATGACGCTATATACATTGGTAAGGGGACTAGAAGTATTTACACTGCTTGTACCTTGCTATTCATATCCTTCATCAAGAGCTTCCAACGTCTCACTTTTTATATAATCTTTTGTTTAACCTCTTCCCAGAACTGCTTAGCTACCATAATAGAAAACATTTTAATCTGACTACCTCAATATTTAATGTTATCATGTCTCATGAAATATGGATATTGCTAAACCAATTCATGTGTTAGAACATTTACTGGTATAGCCTTTGTTTTATCCTTATTTATCTTATATCCTGAAAAAAATTATACTATCTCAAGAAATCTCACAATACTAAAATATCCAATTCTGTATTTAGCAAGGACAAAACAATATCTGTATATAAGGCTACTTTTTCTTGAGTACCATACTTGTTATATCATTGAAGTAGAGTCCCTTAATTTATTTGCTAGTGCTCTATATGTAAATCAAATAAGAAAGAGGAACCCTTGCCTGGTTCCTCTGTTCAATGTCAGCTTGTCAGAGAGGAGACCCCACCTTGATTCTTGTTTGACCTTTCAATGTCTCTTCCTAAATAAAATCAATATTCAGTCAAAAATGCAAATTCTGCTGTTGCCCTAATCACAAAACCTCAACTAACTATATTAAATTCTTTCTCTGCATCAAGACTCACTATCAGTAATGGAGTCTTCTTGCACTTTGCTTCCCATGAAATCATCATTGTTCTGTTAATGTTGTCAAATGTTTGTCATCACTTCACAAAACCACATTGATCCATATCTGTCAGTTTTACCCAAACACCTATTGTGACCTCTAAGCAAAAATGTTCTAAGACATATTGAAAGCTACCCTGACTTAGAGACAGTCTGGGGGAAGAACCAAATTAAGTTGAAGAAGATCTACTGTTAACCTGTCTGTTCTGCAGGAGTCAATTCCATCTTAGGTTTAGCAAAAGAGTTTGGATCTGTGCTTCTGCTTGGTCTTAGAAACAATAAATACTTTAACCATCTGTGGGGTTCTTTGTGTAATGTCAAAGGTTCTTCTTCTCCATGTTCTGCAAAATAAAGCTGTTAATCCATTCCCAGATCTGCATCAAGTTACTGTTGTCAAAGAGCAGGCGAGAGATTATCAATGTTAGTACAGCCCTTTTATTGTTTTAGGCAGACAAGTGTTTACTGAGTTAGAACAGTGAAATGGTGCATTTTTTTAAAGAAAAATATTGGGTGTGAATTAGGTGGGTGCCATCCTTCTGACTCATCCTGGATGTGGGAGGGCCCAGGGAGTGGGTCTTTATAACAGCATTCTCTGTCTGTTAATGTAACAATTTGGTGCCAGATAAAGCTCATTCTTTTACAGTGACTAGATTTAAAAAAAAACATTTTATACAAACATTATTAAGATTTAATACTAGGTCATTATTATCATACAAGATATTTTTAACTTACTGATAATGAAAGAACAAATAAAAAAAACCTCAAGCAGTTGTCTATTTATTATCCTGACTGTTGTCATTTAGAGTACAAGGTCTCTCTAAGGCTTGAAAGTTGTTTAGCAATCAGTTTGAGAGCTGTATAACCCCATTTTAAAGATGTAGGTTAGAGGGTTCCATTAAACCACATTGTAATGTTTTCAAGTGCTTTTGATTGTTGAGCCTCATCAGATCTGCTTAAAAAGTTCTGAATCATACCAGTGTGAAACTTTGTAAAAAAACAAAACAAAAAATTAGATCTCAGTTAACAATAGTTGCTGTGTGGACAGGTAGTGTGTAATTTCTTGGTAAGTGTCAGTATGCTGAAAGAACTGTTGTTATAAGTGAGATGGAAAAAACTCCAGCCCATATGCATTGTGAGACGGCTGAATAATGCAAGGTTCTGGTAGGCTAAATTCTATTTTTCTTTATCTGAAAGCTATACCATCCAGGCTGAACCCAAGTGGCTTAGAGGTGCCCAGACTCCTACTCCGTTCAAAAGTGGGAACCATGGTCACAGTAGCTAGGTGTTTTGGGTTTTCAGTCCCAGCAGTGGGTGTGTGGGTACATGCTTTGTGTGGGAAATGATACAGATCTTTAACTTTATAAGTCATACTGACTAGGTGTTTCCAAGGAAAGTCTGCACCAGCCATGGTCAGTGTTAAGATATTGGTAAAGTGTCATTTACCTAATGTTTCTAATGATTTATATTAGGCTCATGGTTTAAAGTTGTCTGTTGATCAGAGGGCTGAGTAAAATAATTGTGCAGTATTTTATTTCACATATTCTTCCTCTTCTCACTGAGAATAAATATATTTTATTTACCTGTACTAACATCAGAAATATCTGTCTCTTTGACTCCATGTTACAAAGGTCGGGATTTGACCTCCATGAATTTATGAATCACATGGCTTACACTCAACATCTAGAGCTCATTGCATGCTAATGGCTTGGAGCCTGCCATGGAAAATTTTTGTTATCTTTAATATTTACTTTGTACCACAACAACATATTTTCTACCTTGGGCAGTTCAAAAACAACAAGGATTATGTAACAAGCTCACAAGTGCTACTTAAAGAATTTTAACCACTTCATGGCTAAACTCTGTAGTACAAAAAAGTTAAATTTCAAAACTTTTTTTTTGTTTTTGCCATAAAAGCTGCAATGGCAGAGTCCCATCTTTAAATATGACTACTTCTGAGAATCCTGAGAACTTACATTCATCAGTGTACTGTGTGAAATCCGTTCCTGTCTGCATGACAGTTAAAAATGACCTCATGGTTTCTTTCTCTCATTGGTCCTGCTATACAGCAGACACTTTTTTACTGCTTCCTACACTAGACCATACAGCATGCCATTAACACTCTCTAGGACCAACTAGTATTAATTTGTTAGCCTTTTATTTCCAGGGTGCATACCTCTCAACTGTACAGATTTTTGCAGGATGTCCAGATTTGTGCCTCATATGTTTAGTCCGTTTTTCATAGAATTGTGCTTTCCTGGAAAATTAACGGGAAATCATTAAATATTGAACTTAGAAAGTAATGACTGACAATTGAATTTCAGACTTCATACCCTTCAGATAATGCATGCTAATGCAAAACCTGTTATTCTATCAACTTTCTAAGTTTGTAAGAGCAATATTTAAAAAAAAGTCCCTATTTTTGGGCCTTTGTCCCACTTTTATTTATGGCTTTGTCCAGATTTCTTGCTCTAAGAGGTTGAGAGGTATGCCAGGAGACTATGTAAGAATTTAACATACTGGCATGCAATTAAAAAAAAGAAAGTTTATCCACTATTTATATATCTTGCAGAATGAACAACACTGAAATTATGCCTGTTTTCAGCTCTTTTCTTTCTACTAAAATATACTCTGATATGGACTGAAGTTCCTGTTGCCTTAGCTACTGCATTGCCAAATCTCCAGCAGGATGTCCAGTTGATCTATTCTATGGGGTAATTCTAGTATTGTGGTATCCCATGGCCTCCTGTTTTGCCACTGCTCTTCTCCTTCTTGTCTGCATCATAAATCATATAAGCAGATGAGATAATATGCTAGGTTGTTTTAGAAAAAAACTGTCTAAGAATGCCAGTATTAAGAATTACTGTCCATCTTCACTAAATACACTGAGCAACAAAAACAGTTTAAGGTACAACATTTATTGTTCAAAGTAATTTGGCAGCATAAAGTCTAACATGATTCCAAACATGGCTGAACTACAGAAACTAAGTACATGAAAACATGATGCTCTGGAAAATTTCTTCCAAGCATAATTCAGATCCTTCAAACAAAAAATGAACGACAAAACTTGTAAGTAAAAACCGGCTCAGCTCCAAGAAAACACAAAGCTTTAATGGACCAAACACTATGAAATAGCAGCAATAAAAAACAAACTAAATACTGTTGCTAAGCGCTTTCACCCGTATCAACAATCGGGCATCATCAGAGTTGTTTTTTATTGCTGCTATTTCATAGTGTTTGGTCCATTAAAGCTTTTTGTTTTCTTGGAGCTGAGATAGTTTTTACTTATAATTCACATCCTTGTTTGACAGTACAAATATGCAATTGTAATTCATAACCCACCAATAGTGTTCCATCTCTACATATGCTTGCCACTGTCCTGCATTCCCATGGTTTAATCTATGCAGTACACAAACAATGCTATAGTCACTATAGAATATGTAACAAAACAAGGTCAATGCTTCTTTTAGACAAGCAATGCTCCATAATATTATTTTGTTTCTTTATATGGCAGTACTATGAACTTTATTCAAAGTGGAAACATATAGTTGCTGTACCCATGCATTTCAGTGCGCAAAAATGCTTGCTGTCTGCAATATAGAAATCCATTTTGTCAGTTGCAATTTCTGAAATAATTCTACTAGAGGAAATCATGCCTCTCTAGACAAAACCAAAAAATAATGGTGGTGGGCAAAGGACCAAAATCAGAGACAAATTTTAAATATTGCTATTTTAAATGTAGAAAGTTGCTAGAATTATATGTTTTACATTGGTATGTATTTTCTGAAGGATATGACCTATGAAACTCAAATATCTGGCATTCTTTAGTGATTCAATCCTCAATGATTTGCTAGAAAACCACAAAATTAATGAAGAACAGACCAAAAATATGGACATTCTGTAAAAATCTGGACAGTTGAGGAGTAGGGAGAAAATCTATTCTGACACTTATATTTTTTATATTAAAATATTATACTCAACAATATCCTGCTGACAGTACTTACAAGATGGTTGTACACTGCTCAACAACTTAACTTTTGCTCTCCCAGTGTAAAAAAAGAAACTGAGAGATAAAGGCTCATTAGTCAGTAGTAGGTACACTGTTGGATGCTGGCAAAGAAGAAACATAGAGAGCCTAAAAGAAAAACAACTAGAAAAGGTGAAGATAAAACACTGACTGGAAAAAATCCTGTAAGTGTTCAGCAAAATGCAGTTCAACCTCTGTATTTGGCACAAGCAATGACTTCCAGTAGTTTACAGGAAAAAAAATAAATCAAATATGCTCAGAACTGATTAAAATAAATGAAACATTGAAGGAGTATATCAACTTAAATAACAAAAGGATGGAAAATGGAATAAGTCTTAAACAGCTATTCAGATGAATTGATACAACTGCACAGATCAGAGGGCGAAATGAAGAAAAGGCTGGCTGAGTATGAGACTGCTCAAGAAGAGCTGTTTAAAAAATTTAGAGTTACAAGACAGATGTTTTCTGCTGTACCAAGGAAACTAGAAGGAGCAAACTGTATTAATTTTATGAAAGCACAAATAAGGAATTGGATGGGTATTCCACAGCAGGTTTGTTAACTCAAAGGGGACATTGTATGTGTGTTCCAAACTTGGCCATGAGAAAGCAGCCAAGACATGTATTAATAAAGATGCAATAATGCCAGCAGAAAGAGCTGATCCTGAAAAAACTGTGACAGAAGGGTAAAGTACTACAAATCAGAGACTGCAGAGTGTTTGTGGAAAATAATTATCCATGGTACACCATGCATGAAAGAAACAAGTTTATCTCAGCAATTAGGGAATGTCAAGAGGCAGGTATAAAATCCATGCTGCTGTATCCATTTTTGATGCAGAACAGGCTAAGGAGGAAATACAAAAGCTTGCCCAACAAAAAGTGAGCCATCAAACAGAAGGGGACTCTGCTTTTCATTCTTCTGATAATAAAGCCTTTAGAGAGACTTTGAAAGTGAATAGTGAGACTTTGAAAGCGAAATCTTTTCAAATGTCCCAAATGAAAATGCTTGAGAAACAGAAAATAGTAGAGGAGTTGACTTGAAGAATCAGGAGTACCTTGGACTTGAAACAGAGTCTGGGGCTCGGAGATGGAGATAAAAAGGAAGAAGACCAGCAACATTGAAATTAGTGAATAAATGTAAGACTATAAAGAATTAACCACATTTGTGAAGTATGGCTTTCTTTACAATAAAAAGTGGCTGAGAAAGATAGGATTTTTGTTGACTTTGTTAGACTTGTGGAGGGACTGAGAAGCACATACCTCACTTTGTGTCATTAGTGTTTATAAGGATACTAAAAGGAGAAATAAAAAAGTAACAGTAAGCAAAACAATTTTTGTTCTTAATATTTGTATAAAACATTTCATGATATAAACTGCATGTTATATACTAAAGCATTTTCAGTGATCATTGTATGTGATTGATATACTAAAGTAAACAAGTGTTTTTTCAGTTTTAAGAAATGTAGGTATTAAATGTAAAAAGAGAAGAAAGGCTGGACAAAAGCATGCCAATGTTAATATGTTGTAATCTTGGGTTGGCGGGATGGGGGTTGAGGTGTAAAAGTGCACTGATTATAACATATGTAGAGTTGAGATGTTTTCTCTTGCTTTTGTATGGGTGAATGTCTGGATCCATACCCTTGGGTTAATCTAATAAGAAGTTTCTTATGTAAGCATGTTTTTTTTTAAATAAGGGAACACTGCCACTGTTATGAAAATGTTTCCATTAGGAAATAAATGTTCAGTGTGAGTTGAGAGGTCTGCAGCTGAGGGCAACTGTACATTCTATTTTTATGTTTCCATGAAGACAAGCTGACTACAGGCCCAGGCAATAAATCTTGGGAGTTCTGGACATTATTTTCTGGGACAAATGTAAAATTAAAAGGTTCAAGGGCAAGCAGCCTAGCAGAAAAAAAATTGAAATTATCAGAAGTGAATAAGTCGTAGCAACTTTCCTGGTACCTAAATAATTCAATGCATTTACTAGAACAGTGTATAATTTAGTTTTATTTAAATATAGCCAGTGCACATTTTCTTAAGGCTGTTTTTTTCTGAAAGCATGCAAACTGTTATTCACATCTTGGGGGGGGGGGGAGTAAAAATAAGACCAGAAGAGACAGCAATTATTGTAAGTAGGAGGACAAACTGTAACATGTGCATTAGCATGGATAAACTTAATTTTAATTTAGGCAATGCCTGTTGGAGCTGTTAATTTGGGATGATTGTTGCTATCAGGAGTGTTAAACTTCATTATCTGAAGATGTACATAGTTTTGTGTGTTTGTTTTATGTTAACAGGTTATGGAGGTGCTCTGGGGTTGTTTTTTAGGGTTTTCATTAAACTAAATTCTTATAAATTGTTGCATAAATTCAAATTAAGATGACAAGAAAGAGTTGTATAAAGGATCAACCAACCAAACATTAATGGGTGCATGTAACACAAAAGCTGGAAACAGACATTTTAAGAAGCTTTCATATATAACAGCTGAGAATAATAATTCCTTATTATAATGGCTATACTTTCCATATTATTTTGGAACATGACTAGCATTGCAGGTATTGACAAAGAGATAACAGTATTGAATTATATCAAGAAATACAGAGTGCAACTAGCAGTGCCACAGGAGTTGCATTTGGAAAGAAATGAGCAGATGAATTTAATAAAAAAGAATTTCAGGATGAATATTCAGCAGAATATCAGGGACAAAGGACAAGGGGAGTACTTATACTACTTGCTAGAGGAGCTCCAATAGTGATAGAAGAGGAAAAAACATAATAGTGGTAGATTTTGGTAGTAAGGGTCTACTGATAAGGGAGGAGGATTACACTGCAATATATTTATATTCAACTTAAAACTGCTATTACAGAGCTTAAAAATGTGGGATAAATGATCAGCTTTCAGCAAGGAGTATTACTTATAGTTGGGGGAACTTGATTTGCAACAGTGAAGATGTATCTGGGGGAACATAGAAGGAAAAAAATAACAAATGAAGGCAGGTTTCTGAAGAAACTTATGAAAATATTTGGTATGGAAGAAGTGAATTCAGTAGTAGTAACTCAAAGAGAATTTACATAGTATTCCCCAAGATACAATAACTGGGCTTGACCAGACAAATTATATTTCGCAGAAACATTTGCAGTTAATTGAAAGCCTTGACACACATCCAATAACTATTTAAGATCATGCACAAACAACAACTAACATACAACTGCAGGGTAATGAAGTAAAAATGAGTCATTGGCGCTTCCCTTCCTACCTGTTAAAAAAGACTTTAAGGAATAGGTAGTGGAAATTATTTGACAATTATTAGGGAAGACAGAAATTTCTTCAGAAAGCAGAGTTTAAAAATTGGGAAGAGATGTAGTTAAGAACTGAAAAATACATTTTAGAGGAGCTGGCAAAGGTTAAAGTATTGCAGAATAAGGGGAATCTCACAGAACAAGAAGAGGCACAACTGCAGAGTGCTTAAGAGAAAATAAGGGGGCATCTGCATAATATGCATGAGTTAGGAAAGATTACTGTTAAGCAATTGTTTTTGATAATAACTCCAGAGCACAAATTTTTTTAGCACAACTACTTAGGCAACAGAAAGCAAAAAGAGTTGTTGCCACACTTAGCGAGTCTATAACAAGAAAAATAACCACAGATCCTGTAAAATCATTAGAGATATCTTGGACATGTTATGAAAATTTGTATAAAGCAGACAAATGTGGAAATCAAGAAAGGGCACACATGGAAATATTTATGGAAGACTTAAGTATGCCAATGTTAGAGGTGGGTAAGGCTCAACAATTAACAGTTAAGACAGGAGGAGATGAGATTAAAAACAGTGATGCATAATCAATCTGCAGGAAAGTATCCAGGAATAGAAAGTATTCTGGTGGAAGTTTGGAAGCTAGGAGGAAAGAAAGTGATAAAGATCTGGAAGGTTTTAATAGTATTTTAAAAGGAGGGAAGAACCAACACCTTGGAAGAAAGCTGTTATTGCTGTAATACCTAAATATGGTAAAGAACCATCAAACCCAGCTTCATAAAGGCCCATTTCAATTTTAAACCATGATTATAAAGCATTTATGTCTATAATGGCTAAAGGAATAGCAAAGCTGTTGCCAAAATTGATAGATATGAATCAATGAGGTTTTGTGGAGGGCAAGCACACATTTAACAACATTAATAGAACAATGATGTTCCAGAGGTAAGAAGAATGTAAGACAATACCACTGTTATTGGTGGGTGTTGATACAGAGAAAGCATTTGACAGAGTGAACTGGGATTTTATGAGTAGGGCAATAGTAACATTTACACTTCCTGATACAATAAGGTTAATTAGGAGGATATGTGAGGGATCACAGGCAAAAATTAAAGTGGGAGGGCTTCTCTCTGATACGTTGTGTCTGATTAGAGGAACCAGACAGGAGTGCTCTCTTTCCCCTTTGTATTTGCATTATATTTAGAGCCATTGGCAAAGAAAATAAGGGACTTAAAAATTCATGGATATTGGCTTTATTTGCAGATAATATTATTTTGCACGTGATAAAACCAGAAAAAGACATTTCAGTGTTGTGGAACATTTTAAGACAGTTTCAAGTCTTTCCAGGATATAAAATGAATGAAAGTAAAACAAAGACTGTAGCTATAAACTATGTACCTGCACATGAATTGGTTCAGCAATACCCATATTTATGGAGACATGATAAATTAAGTACTTAGGAGTATAAATTAAAAAGGATTATTTTATGGCAGCCAAGGATTTGTGGGAAGAGACTAAACAAAAGATAATACAATAACTGAGAAACTGGAAAGTCTTGTGGATAGCAAGACACTATCAGCGAAAATGTTTTTAGTCGCTTTAGTTTTATAAGTAGGACAGACATATTTTATCAACCAGAAGTGAAGTTGTGGACTGTAATTAATAAAAAGTTAAAGGATTTTGTTTGAAAGGAGAAGAGAACAAGGGTCAAGTAGAATAAGTTGAGACGTCCAATAATATATTAGTTTAGAATGTGTTGTGCTACAGCTAATATTTAGAAATGCATGCTTAATTTGGAATTTTGTTCTGTTCACTAAAGGCTTTGCACTAGCTAATTCTGCTCTTCTCCCCAGCCTGATCCCAAACTTGCCTCCTTAACACTGACAAACTAAAGTCCTGCATATTGCATTTATTAGTATGTTGTTCTTTGCACATATTTTCCTGTAACTAATCTGTGCATGTACGACTGTGAGCACATCACCAAACCATAACTGTTGCTGCACTATTATCCCTTCTCTACCTTACCAGTTTGTAGTTAAAGTTATATTCCCATTTGTAGACTATCTTTAATCCTTCCCTCCAGGTATCAGTTCTAATGTATTTTTCCTGTAGCTTGTCCTTTTTTCACCTTTACCCAGGTTATCCTACATTGCTCTGCTGTTACTTCCCATTACCTCTATTTACTATTGCAGTGACTGTTTTCTTTGTTCTATTCAGTCTGCTGTGCTCTGGTCCAGCAAACATATGCATTCTACTCCCTCGTTTATATCCTTTCTGCAGAGTTTAGCTTTTGCTTTCATTTCTATCTCCCCAGCATGCCTTGCGACATTTGAAACACTCTGCTGGTGTCTTGCACCATCTTTTTTGTTTTCCTTTCATTTCTTCTTTAAAGTACCAGTAATGGTGTTGTGCTACAGTGGTTATTTAGAAATACATGCTGAATTTGGATTTAGTTCTGTTCACTAAAGGTAATAGTATCTGAATAATTATGTTGTATTTACCTCTGGCTCTTGCAGTCTTTGATATCTAGTTTAGAATGCAGTAATTTAGTGTTTTGGGGAGAATTTGCTCTCATTCTATGAGTTAATCATTGGTCACTACATGTTAAATTACCTTTCTGCAAGTGCTTCCTTGATAAATAATGTATTTTTTATACCTGCTCCTGAACATTCATATCTGTAGCATTATAGGAGCAAGCAGAGCTCCCACACATGTTGTAGCAGCTATCTAGTAATCCAGTTTGCTCCTTAAACTTCAGCCCAGCAGGACTTAATCTCTGCAGTATTTACACCTTAGTGATACTTTATACTTGCTTGCTATATACACAATTGTGTCTAATATCATAAAAGTAGCTCTGTTTTCCTTGCTTTTAGTACCTGCTGTTAACTTGAAAGTTGGTGTATGTTATTCTGTGTCTTTGCTTAATTGCTCATGTAATTTTTTAAACCTGAATATCACTGCATATCTATATCTGCTACAAAATGTGTAGAAGTTTTATACATGCTGTTTGTTTGCTATATTAGTTTTACAGTATTCATTCCTACAGTGTTTGTCTTCTCCTCTATTGTCTTCTGCCCTTCCTCAACTTTTTCTACTTTATTCTATCTCAGTTTTAACCCCTATCTTTTTTGGTTTTACCTTTTCCAGGCTTTGCAACAGCTAATCCTGCAGTGCGGATCGCTCTTCTCCCCAGCCTGATCCCAAACTTGCCTCCTTAACACTGACAAACTAAAGTCCTGCATACTGCATTTATTAGTTTAAGTATGTTCTTTGCACACATATTCCTGTAACTAATCTGTGCATGTACAGCTGTAAGCACATCATCAAACCATAACTGTTGCTTCACTACTATTCCTACTTTAATTTACTAGTCTCTCTTTGTAGTTAAAGTTATATTCCCACTTGTAGACTATCTTTAATCCTTCCCTCCTGGTATCAATTCTAATGTATTTTTCCTGTAGCTTGCCCCTTTTCCACCTTTACCCAGGTTATCCTACATTGCTCTGCTGTTACTTCCCTTTCATTACCTCTATTTACTATCGCAATGACTGTTTTCCTTATTCTATTCAGTCTGCCGTGCTCTGGTCCATCCCGCTATGCTTGTGCTCACTCCGGTCCCCTACCCTGCCCCAAAATCCTAACTGCGCCACTGCACCTAGTCACTCCCTCTACTCTGTCTCACCTTATCACAAACCACCACATAGCTCCCACATCCTCTGCTCATTCACAATTTATCCTCCCATATTTTCCTCTTACATACACTCTCCCCTCCTCTTTACATACTATATCTTCTTGCACACACCATCCCCTTTTCTTTTATACATTTTTTTTAATTTTAGCAAATTAACTACAATCCACCCCTCATCTCCCCTTCTATTACCTGTAAGTACAACATGTAAATTTCTTGTCTAAACTTCCATCCCTCCAATACTAACTTATTGCTTCTATTTTCTATACACATCACAGCACTCCATTCTCTTCCTACACAATGACTACCTCCACAACTTTGCACAACCCACCTTCGCACCCACAGTTAAAAAATGTTGAATTACTTGTAGAAAATGAATTAAGAATGGGTGTTTTAGGGAACAACATTTTCCCCAGTATGACTTTTAATGAAAGGAAAGTGATGGATGATTTAAAATGGAATAAAATGGTCAGGGTTATGAAACCTGATAAAGGAGGAGGGACTGTGTTGATGAACAAAATAGATTATGAAGTTAAAATGATGGAATTACTTGCAGATACTGAGAGATACACCAGAGTTTCCCTTAATAAGATTAATGTTGCCTATAGAAATACTTATATTACTTTAAATGATTTGTTATTGGAAGCTTTTATTGACCAACAGAATTTTGTCTTTTTGCACAATGATAAACCGAGGTTGCCAACAATTTTCAGGATTCCCAAGGTACATAAGAGTATTTTAAATCCCCCTTTGATCAGCTGAAGGATCAGTTATGGCCCCACTGGCTACGTTTTTAGATGTGAAGTTGAAAAATATTCCTATGGGGCACCCTAATGCACTCAAAGATTCTTGGGATCTATTGAGAAGCGTAAAACAACAGCAATACCGTAAGCAGTTATGTTTTGTAACTATAGATATTATTGACTTGTTTATTTATATCCCACACCGGGAAGGTTTAAATTGGTTTGAGGAGGCCTTAAGAATGTTTGGCCATTTAACCAATGATGATGTATACCTCAGTTTGACCCTGATTGAATTAGTTTTGAAAAACAATTTTATATTTTTTGAAGGTGAGTTTTTTCACCAATCTACTGGGGTAACTATGGGGGCCCATTGTGCCCCCCTTTACACTATGTGTCTTTTCTCATTTTACTTGTGACCTCCAATATATTGCATTATCAGAGCTGCTTTAGGCATCCTAGTGCTGATTTTTTCTGATTTTGGTTTTTATCTAAAGCACTTGCTTCTGTTTTGTGTGCATTACCTCCACAGCTTTCCTACATATAAACGCTATAACATTTCACACAATTGGCCTCTTTTTCCTTATACTTGTCAACCATCTGAACTCCTATCAATATCAGCTACATAACTATACTTCCACACACACCATAACTTCCCTCCTACTCTGTCAATCACTACATACTAATTTTAAAATCATCTTTAATCTACACAACACTTCTTACAGTGAGTATTCCCCATACAAATTCATCCAACTCTCCTCAAGCCCTCAATTGTCTCTTAGGTATTCTAAAATTGTATCAAAACTAACCAAAACACTAACTTACCTTACCATTCAGTAACACTCAGAGGAGAGATCCACCCAAACCCTGACCCTAATAATACTCACAACCTATCCTTCCAAACTGACTCCCTTTTTCTGGAATCCCTATTTCCCCCTAAAGTTTCAACCTCCTACTACTTAATATGAGCCTAAGAAGCATTGTCAATAAGGTCCATGATCTTCATGCCTCCCTATCCTTATATTCCCCTGATATCACTTTACGCACCAAAACCGGGCTAAAACCCAAAATTAAAAACAATGAAATTCTCCCTCCACGTTATAACATTCATAGATGTGACAGACAAAGTAAATGGGGAGGGGCAGTAGCAATAATGTATAAGCAAAACTTAAAACTACACCCTATAATTCCTGACAATTCCTGAATTTAGTAATGCAGAACTTCTATTTACCACACTAGAAATCAGCATAAACAAACTATTAATATTAATAGCTATTTATATTCCACCCAGCAATAACTCCAACACAATTAAAGTTATACTACATTGGATTTCCACAGCATTCCCTCAGGAAACTATCATTATGGGTGACCTCAAAACTCATTAGTTCTCTTAAAATTCTGAAAATCCTACCAATTTCATCAACCTACATGGCTTCACTCAGGTAATCCATAAAGCAACTAAAACGGATAAAACCACCAAGAGGCAATCCATACTGGACTGGATTCTCACAAACAAACTTTCATTAACTTTCCAATCAGGCTGCCTCCCAGATAGCATTAGTGATCATCACCCTACCTACTTGATCAGACATCATCTCAATCCATCCAGACATGCTTGCTTCCATCTCATTCATAACAAAAAGAACTTCAATCCTCAATCATTTCTTTCACTTTTACAAGTCTGTGACTGTACAGCCCTTAAAACTCTTCCCCTCGACACAGCAATACACTACTTTAACAGCACCTTCTTTGATATTCTAAACAAACTAGCCACCTGTAGAACTGCTAGAATAAAATATCATTGTCCCAGTCCCCTTCAATAAAAGCATCACACCGAATGACATTTGACGACATTTATTTTTCTTCTTCTTCTTCTTCTTCTTTCATTTTTTTTACCTTTATTAAACTTCCATAAACATGATTGTTAACCAATATTTATTAATTACAAGCAACACATGATATAGGTGAGGATAACATCCGTGTAACATTAAAATAGGACAGCATGACCCCACTCATCCTGACCAGTAAACAGCATCCATACATCCATTCGCTTACTTATGAAGCAGCGTACCACCACTCACTTCAGTTACCATTTATTGACTTACTCGTCCAACCAAATAAGCAGCTTACCTCCACTTGCTTATTTACTTCTCAAGCAGCGTCCAACGACTCACTTTCCTTTCCCAGATCATTGAATTGAACATCCAACACCAGAGGGGGAACAGAAGAGGGGAAGTCTGCCCCTCTTCTCCACCCTACCCAAACTGAAAATAACCACAACCCTACTATTAAAAAGGGGGAGGGAGGGCGGGTAGGAAGTTCACACCAAAATGTGATTTCTACACCAATTACACTTGCCTAAACCCTTTAAGCCCCTCTGTACCCTTACCTCATTTCCTCCCATTCATCCCTCATTTCCCTTTAACCCTATCCTCCCCCCATCCTCTTAATTCCTGCTACTATATTATCTAGCCCCTCTTGAAGATGTCCCTAGACAAATTGGTCTGTTACCAAACCTCATTTGTCCCAGTCCCCTTAATAAACACATCACACCGAATGACATCTGACAACCTTTATTTTTCTTCTTCTTCTTTCAGCTTTTTCCAGGTTAGGGGTCACCACAGTGGATCACCTGTCCTCTCATGATTGGCAGTGGAGTTTTAAAGTGTTGAGTTGCCAGCCCGGTGCCCAACCTTCCAGGGAAGGCACACACATGAATGCACTCATGTCTAGGGCCATTTTAGAGTATCCAATCCACCTAGAGCATGTCTTTGGGATGTGGCAGGAAACTGGAGCACCCGGAGAAAACCCATGCGACCACAGGGAGGGCATGCAGACTCCACACAGAAGGCACCCCAGCTGAGAATCAAACTGGAGAACCTCTTGCTGTGAGGTGACAATGCTAACTGCTGCACCACTGTGGCCACACCATTTGACAACCTTTATTAAATTTCCATAAACATGATTGTTAACCAATATTTAATTACAATCAACACATAATATAGGTGAGGATAACATCCGTGTAACATTAAAACAGGACAGCATGACCCTGCTCATCCTGACCAGTAAGCAGCATCCATACCTCCACTCACTTACTTATGAAGCAGCGTACCACCACTCACTTCAGTTAGCATTTATTAAATTACACGTTCAACCAAATAAGCAGCTTACCTACGCTTGCATATTTACTTATCAAGCAGCATCCAACTGCTCACTTTACTTTCCCAAATCATTGAATTGAACATCCAACACCAGAGGGGGAACAGAAGAGGGCAAGCCTGCCCCTCTCCTCCATCCACCAGCCTGACCAGTCTGTTCTCCCTCTCTCCGACCAAACTTCTAACAACCTAACCACCATCCTGTCTAACCAAACTGTATCAATGCCATCACCTCTCAAATCCCTATCACATAAATAACAAAGTTAGCCAGTTGCCTAAACAGCTGAAAGCAAACCACTGATACCTCTCCAATGCTAAAGCAACAAACCATAACCTCATAACCTAGCATACTCCCTGTATATGAGTGAAATACTCAGTTATCCAGCTCCCATACCAATAAAGCTTTAAAATGATTCTCAGGTCATTACCAGCCAACTAGGCAATCAAACCCTATGCCCACTGCCACTTGAAGCCATGCAGAGGCAATTGCATACCCTCACATCAAATTGCAGCCCAAAACTATGTTTTTATTTTTACTTCCCTTTTCCTTTCACACTCTCCATTTCTTCTTCTCTTTCTTTTGCCCCATACTACCCTTTCCAGAAAATCAGCAGCCCTGACTAAACCTAGTAAACTCACCTGAACGAATCCCTTCTGGCATCTTGAAAATACCATCAACCAGTCATTTAAGACAAATAGCATGGACAAACCATTCAACAACCTGCACCATATGATGCTGAAGTGCACCTCACGACCTTAACCTTCCCAGTGAAATGCTGCAGCACAAAATGTGGGCAAAGCCACCCTTAACTGAGATGGAGACCTATAAATAAGCAAACTTCCAAATATTGCTCTAACAACTAAGAAAGCTGATAAGGAGGAGGCCTGCTAGATTCACTGCTCATGCACAGAACACAGCCATTACACAAGGAAGATCATAGCCCACCTGCGCACTGAATTTTTAAGTGTAACAAGAAATAATTACACCCACACAGTTTTACGACCAACACAAAGACCCTAACTTAGCAATAATACCCCCTTAATGAAACTTTACAGAATAAATCAGAAATGAATACCTTACACTGTACGCAAAATTACATTGCACCACAACCCTGGTAAACAATGTTATACAACCCTCATGTAACTGGCTTATAGCCAAACCAAATGAGGGTTACAGGGAAATCAATATTCCATGTATACTGTTAAAACATATGTAAGCCATACCTCTGAACCTGTCAGCCAGACATTAAAGTGTGACCATGGCCCCCAAACTAGAGGAGCATGTAATATTGCCCTTACCAACTTAGAAAACCAACAGAATATGGGGACGGCACTAACATGAATTCTCTGAAGGACCTGAAGTCCGCAACTGAAATGTCGGTCATTATCCTCCAACCTCCATCACAATGGTTCGCCAATAACTTGCCAGAGAACCACACTTCCATAGAAATGAACCAGAATATGAGGCAGAATCTATAAACACCACAAAATCAGTACCACCAAGAGTTACGTATATAAATCCATACATATTGAACTATTTGTTATTGTCCTTTTTACTGGCTGTGGGTATGTTTTGCCCTTTAAAATCTGATGTTTCTACAAAAAAAAAAATGTCCCACTTTGGGTATTTGAAAAGGTGGCAACCCTAATGAAGCCAGAAATGCCCATCATTTAGGTTTTCTGCAATCTTTAATGCTATGCCACTAATTTGCTAGAAACCGCAATTATATGCAAAACTAACTAGCCTTTGAGGCAAAATCTGGACATTCTGCGGCATGCCACAGAACACTGTGCAAACCAAGATACACCACTGCACTTTTTTTTTCTTTCTCTCCTCCTTTCCCCCATGATGGCAGACTTACCCATCCAGTGCTTGTCCAACCATATCAACTCCATTATTGGAGGGGGGGGCACACTACCAAAGGCTGCCAGTCCAACTTGCCCGAAGTCTGGAGAGACCATTTGGAACTGCAGCTGAGGAAAACCAAACAAAAGCCATCAAGACAAAAGTTGGAAATCTCCAAAAGTCAAATGAAACTCACTGCAGAGCCAGGTCTGAGGTGCTACCTGGCAGCCAACAAAGAAAGCTAATAGAATCAACGGCCACAACTGTGTGTTGCAGTTACGACTTCCAACTGAATCAACCACATGTCATGTCTCCTCCTAAATCATCTCAGTCCCACATCTCTCAGCTCTACAGCACAAGTCAGGATAAAGCCACCAAAATATGGGTAGACCCAACTATCGCTCTTACAAACTTAGCCGTCCAAAGGTAGGATAACAGGATTTGTGCCAACAAGCATTTTGTCTAAAGAATATCAACTCCGAAACTCAAATGCAATGATCATTCTCTGACCCCAATCCCCAGTAATTCTCCAGAAAACAGGAAACTTGTAATTATCAAATCAATATGTTAAATGAATGAAAGCTGAACCCTGAGCATCTAATACTAACTCCATAATGTGCATTAGCTTTTATTCAATCACTTATTTCACTTGCACAAGTAGTTTAATTATAACCTGGACATTCTCATGTAAATGGTAGCCATTTCACAAACTAAACACGAGGTAAAACTCGTAGACCTGACACTCTGCGAAATTGGACCATCACGAGACATGCCCAGTCCCCTTTCACCACCCTCACACTCTTCACCACTGTCACACACAGGCTCAACCCCTTTTATTTTGTGAAATATCATAGGTTAGGTAACCTGTTCCCCTCCTTCAATGACCATACCCTGTCAAGAAGTAGAGGATAACAGAAATGGCATGAGCGTTATTACCTGGGAAGGAATTGGAGGCGAGAGAAAATGTGACCGTTGAAGGGAAAAACACTCATCTTTCATGAAATTAAAAGGATTGTGACATTCTGAAATATGGAGCCATACAGGTGAAAAGTATGGCCATGCTCATTGGCTAGTTAATACCACACCGCGCATGCACGGTGGAAACATTACTCGATCCCGCTCGGATCCCACAAAACATTTGCAGGATCAGTCTTCCTTCCTCTCCCTTTTTTCTTTCTTTCTTTCTTTATTCAGAGAAACCCAACCAAGCAGGCACGGCAACTAACCACCACCAGAATGTGGCCAAAAGCTGTGAAAGACATCAAATGCACACCAACTAACCAGCATACCACAGGAGCAACAAGGCACCAATCCCAACCATTGAGACCATGGTGCACCAGTCCTGCACAGGTAAAATAGAACTAATTCCGAATATGGACTACTTTAAGTACTGATCTTACAAACTTAGAAAATTAGCTGAATAGTTAACTTTGCATTAGCATGAATTACCTGAAGGAAATTCTTTGCATGTTTTAATGAGTTGCCATCAACCTGCCCAAATCACAATGCCATGACAACAGAGTACAAGCATGAAGCAATATCTGGAACACCAATGAAAATCTGTACTCCACCCAACTCAGACCATCCAACCTCGCTCCCCCACCTATACAAGACAATACCTGAACACACACCATACCCTGTAACAGCCAGCACCACAGTGAACAACAAATAAGTGGGGAAAGGAACTACTGATATTTCCTCAGACTCAGCCACATTGTACCCAAAACCCTTGTGAGCAAGCAATACCCACCTCTTCTATAGACAGCTATGCTAAGGCCTACCTGATCACACTGGTACCTACAGGTCGTCAGTGACTGAACCTACACTAAAGCAAGTTCACACCAAAATGTGATTCCTACACCAGTTACACTTGCCTAAACCCTTTAAGCTCCTCCCTACCCTTACCTCATTTCCTCTCATTCATCCCTCATTTCCCATTAACCCTACCCC
Organism: Protopterus annectens; assembly: GCF_019279795.1. Classification (NCBI taxonomy): domain Eukaryota; kingdom Metazoa; phylum Chordata; order Ceratodontiformes; family Protopteridae; genus Protopterus; species Protopterus annectens. Next base: position 1,915,809,342 of record NC_056725.1, read on the forward strand.
CCATCCTCTTAATTCCTGCTACTATATTAGCCCCACTTGAAGATGTCCCTGGACAAACTGGTCTGTTACCAAACCACATCTATGCACCATGGCTAACAAATTACACTAAAAATTTATTAACACAAAGAGACAATGCTTGGTCTGTCTGGCAATCCAACCAAAACGAAGCCAACCTACTTCAATACAAACAACTTCACAGTAAAGCTAAGTCCCAAGTTAAACTTGGTAAAAAAAATACTGCTCTAACACTCCACTACTGCTCCATAACAATCCCAGAAAATTCTGGTCCACCATAAAAAAAAAAACCTTCTTCAACCAAGCAATATATCCACCCCTATCCCATCTACCATTTCCAACACTGTAAGTATTGCTACACAATTTAACACTTTCTTTACAAATTCCATTCATTCTCTTACAAATTCCATTCATTCTCTTACAAACTCTCAACTCAGTACTCCTTCAGCTATCCCAACACCAACCAGGGACACCTGCAACACCTTCTCCTTCACATCAGTTCAAACTCTCACTATAAAAAAAAAATACTCTCCAAACTCAAACCAGCAACCCTTGCTGCAGACAATTTTCCTACTGAATTTCTAAAAATAGTTGCATTTGCTATTGCCTGTCCTGTCTTGGTTTTGATCAGCCATTCTATCTGGGAACATTATGTCTTCAAAAACTGGAAAATCTCCTACATCATTCCCTTGCACAAAGGGGGTAACTGTACCAAGCTATCTAACTACAGACCCATCGCTATCCTACAACCCCTCTCTAAAATTCTAGAAAAAGATATCCACAGACAGCTTCTAAACTACCTATTATCTAGTAATGTCTTATCTAATACACAGCATGGGTTCCACCCACATCACAGTACCATTACTCCCCTTCTAAGCTTCACTAATACCATTAATCATCATAGAAATAATGGACAACTTGTGTCTTCCATCTTCTTGGATCTCTCCAAAGCCTTTGATACTGTCCCCCACCACAAACTACTTGAAGACTCTCTACCCTAGGATTTATTCACACCTCTCTCACTTGGCTCCATAGTTGCCTAACTGCCTGACAACAAGCTGTAAAATGGCTGCAGGAACTCTCTTCCTTATTGCCTGTCAATATAGGTGTTCCCCATGCTTCTATGCTAGGTCCCCTACTTTTTAGTATTTTCACCAAATGACTCCACACATCTACTTCCCTCATCTCCATCATTCAATACACAGATGACTCAACTCTTACCTGTACTGCACTCTCTCTAAATCAACTTATTTCCATAACACAACAGTCCTTCTCAGTAGTTGAATCATGGATGTTATTTGGTCCTATCTCACCTACATTCCTTACTCACGGGTTTGGAGCCGAGAATTGGCTCCGACTTGGCCAAATTTTTCTAGCACAAAGTCTCTAATTGGCTGGGCTAACCTGGTATCCCAAGATGCACCTTGCCCTAGCCCCAGATCTCATTTGTCACTCGTAGAGTTAGGACGTGATCTCGCTTGGCTGTGGCTAAGTACCTTTTTAAAATACTTCTAAGTATTTTAGCAGTCTATTTTTTTCACAAAAGCTATTTTGATAGCTATCTTTGTATCGGACTAGTGCGTGTCTGAGTTTTTGGGAGTGTAGTGTTTTGTGGTATCCCTACTGTTTGGAAGGCTAGGCCCGTTTAAGTTAGAGGACCTAGTCCTCTGCAGTTTACCTTTCACGAAAGTTTTTTTTTGTTAGCTAACCTTGTCTCAGGCTAGTATTTGTGTGAGTCTTGAGAGTTTAGAGTTTGTGGTATCCCTACTGTTTTTGTGGGCTAGGCCCATTTAAGTTAGAGGACCTAGTCCTCTCCAGTGTGTCCCCTTGTAGTTTTGTGCTGTGTTCGTGTTGTTGGTTGAACCCCTCTTAGGAAGCGATTAAATTAGAGTTTCCTTGTCCTTTAAGTGGTTGTTGGTCTTCCCGCCTTTCTGGTGTTATCTTTGTCAGTGTGAGTGGCACGGTTTGCTTACCATGTCGAAAGAACTGAAGGAACATAAACCCTCTGGGTTTAAATAGTGTACAAAATGTGGCTATAAAATGTCCATAACAGATGGGCACTCTAGCTGTGTGTATTGTCTTGGTGCTATTCACTTACAAGAGTCCTGCAGTTTCTGTCATGTTTTCAGCCCTAGGGTACTGCAGGAATGTAAAAAACAAACTGATTTTGAAGGGTCTGATCAAGCCCTCCTTTGAGGAGGCCTTGGAGTCATCTTCGTCTTCTAGTACCAAGTCTAAGCTTCCTAAGGCCAAGAAAAGATCTCTGGCTCCGTCTGCTGCTTCAGAGCCATCGGAGAAGGTTTGTAGGTTGGATACTTCCTCCTCGGTTCCACTGCCCTCAGGGCCGAAGGAGAAGGACTCGGAAATGGATACTACCTCCTCAGCTCCATTGTCCTCGGGGCCGCAGGAGGTAGCTGTTGTACTGGAGTCTACCTCGGTTCCGATACTATTGGAACCTTTTCTGAGCCGGTCACCCAGTGTCAGACATGGGTCTCCAGTTGGGAGATCCAGATCTCCTTCTATTTCTTCCAAATCCTCTAGGATGTCTGATTTGGATGTGGATGGGGTGGTCCAGAGGCTCCTACAGTCGCCAGTGTTAGAAAAACTGTTTTCAGCTCTGACCCAGTCGGATCCGGAGCCGGTTCCCATTCTTGTACTGATTATTCCTCCTCTGAACACCCATGCATCGTCGGAGCTGGAGTGCTCCGCACAGAGTGATGTTCTGTTGTTGACTCCGATACCCCAGGTGAGTCTATCGGAGCCGGTCTTGGCTCCAACCAGGTCGGCTCCGTCCTCTGGTTTTGGCACTCAGGTTTCCTCTGTCAGACCTGAGGGGAATACCTCGGGACTCCTGTCGGTTCCGAGCCTCCCTCTCGGTGCTTCAGCTCAGGGAATCTCCACTCCAGTCATGGTCTCGGAGACTGGTCGATCCTCAGACTTGGGGGGACCGGCCTTCGAGGCTATGAGGAGCACCCTGGCCAGGTCATCAGGTACATCACCGGTATCGGTCACTCCATCCCCTTACACCCCGGCTAGAGCCTCTGACACCCCCCTCTCCATGGATGGTGGAGCCCGAAGGTCTGGGGATACCCCCTTGAGTGGTCCCCTACTTTCTGAGGGCCCCTCAGAGTCAGTGCCTGAGGAGCCTCCCAGTAAGAAGTCATGCAAGAGGAAGCACATCGACTCCCAGGACGAGTCCCTCACTTCCGATACTGACTTCGAGGAATCAGAGGGGTCCCCCAAGTTGTCCTCCAATGATGTCTCTTTCTCCGACATCCTGGAGATTTTGAGACAGAGAGATGACTGGCCTTCCAAGACCCCCTCTGAGGAGGAGTCGGTATTCCTCAAGGCCTTCGGAGCTCAACCCTCCTCCTCCTGGGTGTCTCCACCCTTCAACAAACTCCTGGACTTGAAGGGTGTGGGAGAACTCTGATTCCGTAGAACCGGTACCCAGATGTCCAAACAAGTTCCTGTCTGCTCCCCCGGACTAAGAGTTCCTTACCAAAGGGGTTTCGGTAGATGCCTTGGTGGTGGCAGCAGCCACTCAGCAGGAAGTTGCAGAGGCTTCTTCTTCAGTCCATCCTCCTAACAAGGAATCCAGGAGTATGGACTGGTATGGGAAGCGTACCCCGTCTTCGGCGACCTTTACCTTATGGTCGTTGAATTACCTCTGATATTTCACTCGGCTCCAAAGAGATCTCCTGTAGGAGCTAGGAGATACTCTGATGGGTAACATGCCTGAGGCAGTAGCGCAGACTATTGACGCCTAGTTGTCTATCCTAGGTTCCATTGTCAACTTGCCTATGAGGCTCATATCTTATGCAGCCGAAGGGGTGAGTAGGGCAGCTAGCTCAGGCGTAGCTCTTAGAAGGCAAGCCTGGATGCACCTGTGTCATTTTGCGGAGGCCTTTAAGTCTTCCTTCACTGATGCCCCCTTTGATGGGTCCTCTCTCTTCGGACCCAAAGTGAAAGACACCCACACCAGATGCGAACAGGAGGGAAAGACCCTATCTGCCATAGGGGCCTGTTTTTCTCTCCCTTCTAGGCCTTATCCCAAGGCTCAGAGAGGAGGGAAAATGTGGTTCAAAAAGTCTCAGAGGTCTTTTCCTGCAGCTCAAGGTGAGTCCCCCTCCAGAGGCGGGGGGGGGGGGAATTATTCCGGAAGACGCCATCCTAGAGGCAGAGGAGGCCCCTGCAACTCAGGAGACTGTGATTCCTTTTGTGGTTCTTCCTTCCAGCATTCCTGAGGCGTTGCCCGTCTGTGCTATTCCAGAGCCAGTCGGGGGACAAATTTCATTGCATCCGGAATCCTGGGAAAGCATCACTCAGAATCGTTGGATACTTCGAATAGTTACCGGAGGTTACATTATTTCTTTTGCGTCGACACCCCCCAGTCAGAAGGATCCTGGATGTCCCACCCAGTCAATGGGATCAAGCAGCACTAGAAGTTGCAAAGCTGCTAGGAAAAGGAGTCATCCAACCAGTCCCCTCAGACCATGTCAGATCAGGAACTTACTCACTACTCTTTTTGGTGCCGAAAAGAACAGGGGACCTGAGACCCATTCTGGATCTCAGTCGACTGAATCACTATGTTCTGAAGTCCAAGTTCCGGATGGTCACACTTCAGTCCATTTTTCCACTGCTGGAGAAAGGAGTATGGATGTGCTCCATCAGTCTCAAGGATGCCTACTGCCACATCAAAATGGAAAGGGCATCCAGGAGTCATTTACGCTTCCGGCTAGGAGCCAGTCACTTCCAGTTTCATGCCCTGCCCTTTGGTCTCACCACAGCCCCCAGGGTGTTTACAAAGTGTTTGGCAGTGGTGACAGCTCACCTGAGATGTCTAGGATTCCAGGTGTTTCCGTATCTGGACGACTGGCTTATCGCCGCCCCCATCAGGGATCTGCTCGTTCAAGCCAGGGAGACGACCATCTCACTTTGCCAGTATCTAGGAATTACTTTGAACTGGGAAAAGTCTGCCTTGCTGCCCTCACAACATGTTGTTTTTATAGGCGCAGAGCTAGACTCTATTCAAATGCGCACCTTTCTGCCAAAGGACAAGATAAGAGTGTTGCAGTCTCAGATCCATGCACTGTTGCCCCTCAGAAAAGTTCAGGCCAGGTTAGTTCTTCAGCTCTTGGGATCCATGGCCTCCATCATCATGCTGGTACCTCTGGCCAGGTTACACATGCAGATCCTACAGTGGCTCCTGTCAGTTCAGTGGTCCTTTCAGAAGCTTCCTCTTTCCCACCTGATACTTCTCATGGAATGATGCAAACAGGACCTCCTCTGGTGGGTATGCTCCTCCAATCTGGACAGAGGAAGGAGCTTGATTCCTATCTCTCCAGCGGCCACGGTGACCACGGATGCCTCCCAGATGGGGTGGGGGGGCATTATCTAGGCAGGATGGTCCAAGGCACCTGGCAAGATCACGAGGTACACTTGCACATCAATGTTCTGGAGATGAGAGCGATATTTCTGGCATTGCGAGCACTCCAAGACTCTCTACCTCAGGGAATGATCGCAGTTCACTCGGACAACATGTCCGTAGTGTGGTACCTGAACAAGCAGGAGGGAATCAAATCTTATCCCCTCTACAGAGAGGCCATGTGAGTGTGGCAGTGGGCAGTGTCTTCCCAATGGTTTCTGGTGGCAACACACATTCCAGGGAAGTCCAATGTGATAGCGGACAGGCTAAGCAGAGCTATTCTGATGCCTCAAAAGTGGTCCCTGAACAACCGAGTGGCGGTTCAGATCTTCAAAAGGTGGGGTCAGCCTTGCTGCGATCTCTTCACCAGCCCCCTCAATGGCAAATGCAGCAAGTACTTCACTCTGATCCCCCCACAGGGGGAGTCACCCAGGGATGCTCTAGCTCATGATTGGCCCCCCGGTCTGGTCTACGCTTTCCCTCCATTTCCTCTGTTACCAAGAGTGATACAGAAAGCCATATCCTTCGGAAGCAGAATGATCCTTATTGTTCCACACTGGCCTTGACAAGTATGGTTTCCTTTTCTTCAATGGTATGCACTGGACAGTCCGTGGACTCTGGACCTAGTGCCAGACCTCCTGATTCACATGTCAGGACAACTTCATCCATCCCTGCGAACTCTCAGGTTGGCAGCCTGGCTGCTCCACTTCCATCGCTAGTCAAACGACATTCCTTTTCACCTGAAGTGGTGCACATCTTGTCTTCTTCTCATAAGTCTTCCACCAGGAAGATTTATTCCAGCAAATGGAGGAGATTCTCTATTTGGGCTCAGGCCCAAGGTTTGGACCCCTTCACAGCCCCTATTCCATCGGCCTTAGATTTTTTAGCCATGTTGTTCCGTCAGGGCTCCGCGCCCGCTACCATTAAAGTACAGTTGGCTGCAATTTCCAATTTTCACACATCTTACGAGCCCTCTCTTATGGGCCACAAACTCTGTAAAGCCTTTCTAAAAGGCGCTTGGTTACTTCGTCCCCCTGTTTCAGAACCTGTACTGCCATGGGACCTGAACCTTGTGCTACAAGCTATGACATCACCACCCTTTGAGCCGGCTGCCACTTGTGACTTAAAGTTCTTATCTTGGAAGACGGTTTTTCTGATAGCCATTACATCGGCCAGGAGGGTATCAGAACTTCAAGCTTTGTCCATTAAACCTCCGTATTTGATCTTTCATAAGGACAGAGTTTCCCTGAGGCTTAACCCTTCCTTCCTTCTGAAGGTGTCATCCACTGTCAATCTCCATCAATCTATTGAGCTACCAGTGTTCTTTCCGAACTTTTCCAATAAAGCAGAGTTCAGGTTTCATCAGTTGGATGTGCACAGGCAACTGATTTGCATAGGACTAAGCATGTTAGGAAATCTGATCAAATGTTTGTGTCCTTTTCAGAAAACAGGGCAGGTTGCCTTATTTCCAAATGCACAATTTCTAAATGGATCAAAGATTATATTTCATTCATCTACTCGTCAGCAGGCAGAACTTTACCCTTTCCCGTCAAGGCTCATTCTACCAGGGCTATGTCTACATCAATAGCTTTCCATGCTAGGCTTTCCTTGGATGATATTTGTGCTGTGGCCACTTGGGCCTCTCCCAACACTTTTATTACTCATTACAAGCTGGATGTGGCTTCTAGGGGCCGGGCTTCCTTTGGTTCCACAGTTCTCAGGAGTATCTTCCTATGAGCCTCCCAGGATAGAGGTGCTGGGGACGCTGTCCCATGAGTAAGGAATGTAGGCGAGATAGGACCACATAACATCAGTTAGTTATGTACTCACCATAACGATTGATGTATGTGGTCCATCTCGCCTACATTCCTATGTACCCTTCCTAAAGGATTTGGAAGAATATTGGCTCTGTGGACCCTTCAAGTTCAGTGATTGTATTCCTTTATCTGGTTGGAATTTCTTTCAGTGTTGTTTGAGTATGGGTTATGATTGGTATGCTTGCAAACAAGATCTGGGGCTAGGGCGAGGTGCATCATGGGATACCGGGTCAGCCCAGCCAATTAGAGACTTCGTGCTAGAAAAATTTGACCGAGTCGGAGACGAGAACCCGTGAGTAAGGAATGTAGGTGAGATGGACCCCATACATCGATCGTTATGGTGAGTACATAACTAACTGTTATCTGAATCTCAACTAATTCTTAACCCATCCTAGACTAAACTGATGCTCTTTCATCCCAGTAAATCCTGTGATCTCCCTTCTCCATTCCAAATTCATTCTTCCAACACCATTATATCAGCCATCACCCAAACTAAATTATTAGGTGTTCTAACTGACATTAGTCTAAAATGTGATCTACACATATCTCAATTCATCAGGAAGACACCTATTAAACTAGGTTCGCTGTGTAGAATCAAGCACTACCTTACTGTAAACTCAAGACAGGATATAGCCTGGACACATCTACTTTCCACGGTACTATATTCCTCACCTATCTTTACAAACATAAGTAAAACCGACTTATCCAAGTTGGAGTCTTGCTATAATAAAATTGCAAAGTTCCCTACTGACCAGCTAAACTGGTTGGAACTACCCCACCACTTAACTTTTACTCAGTTCACCACTATTCCCAGAATTGTACATCTGCCTGATAAAACACCTGCACTTCAACCAATGCTCCAACTTTATTCTAACACCTGTCCTCTCTGATCCTCCAACAAATCCTTATTACAGGTCCCCAAATCCAACAGTAAAGCTGGTGATTCTCTTTACTCTAACTACATCTAAAATATGAAAGTCCATCCCTCAAGATATATTAACCACAATTAACACGTCTCACTATAAATAACTTCTAAAATATTTCCTCAGCAAAAATTGGCTTTGCTCATGTACCATTCCAGGCTAAATCCATTCTTTACCTACCATCTCTCATATTCTAAACTTCTTCACTACTATCCCTATCTTCTGTATTTACTACCTCTCCACCTTTCATTTCCACGTTATTCCTTTTGACTACCATGTTAACTCCCATTCTCTTACTACCTTGATCACTTTGTTTCTATTTTTTATGTATAATTCCAACTTGATGAGTATGTTCTACATTTAAAATTAGTAATCAAGCTAATCTGTCTTACTCATTGTGAATTTGCTATTTGTATATTGCTTGCCATTCAATGATGTTTTTGTATTGTTAACTTATGTTTTGTTAAAATTGTTTATCTCTTTTTAATCTTGTTAAAATTTTGTTAAATTATGTTTTTTTTTTTTTTGCATGGGAACTTTTTTCCACGGACCTCCACTGAAAATGGGTTTCTGCCCAGTCGGACTATCCCAGTAAACAAAAGTAAAGAAATAAAATATGTTAGAGCTACACAGTTAAGGCTTATATACATAATACAAGCAGAAAGCTACAATTCAAAGTGGAAAGGGATGCTGATGAAGCAGGGGGGAAATTTTGGATGCAGATTCATATGGATAATAACAGCCATACAGAGTATTATATTCATAAAGTAGCAGAAAGTATTCTAAGAACTAAGCCAACATGAGAATCGAGAAAGGTGATTTTGTCAATAGGGGATGACAATTAAAAGTACAGAGAATAGGCAAGATGGGAATGGAATTTACTGGAGAAAATTGACAAAAGAGCCAAGATATTGAGAACAAATAACTAGAGAGGGAAAGGGAATAGAATGGGAAGAGGCCAAGAAGACATTTGAACTGCAAGCTAGAGATTGCCTTCCATTTTAGGGATTACTATCAGAGTATTGGCAAAGAGAAAGGGATAGGGGAATCCTAAATGAAAGACCTGCGCTGGTAGAGGTTTTAGTTTAATCTAGAACAGAAGCTGCTTTTAAAAAGGGATAATTAGTATAGCATATAAAATATTGCATGATAACTATAGGAATCATTTAGAGGAGGTTAGACAAGATTGGGAAGAGAGACTGGATAAGCAATTCGCACACACACAAAAAAAATGGGATGACATATGTCCCATATATGCAACAAAGTCTAGAAGATTTAGGAATTTTGCTTGAAAGTGCAGGCTCAAAAAAAATTCTCCTCAGGTAGATGAGAAATGTTGGAGGTGTGATGGGGAAGAAAAAGGTAATTGGTAACATACATTATGGGAGTGCAATGAGTTGGCAGACCTTAAAATTCTCTATAGACTACTTTGTCAGAAATATTGGTTGAGCAAATGGGTGTAACTAACAAAATGTTATTTTGAGCTGGGATACAGGATCTGAATTACCTAGACATAGGGCCTTGTTAAGTTTAATTTTGGTGGCTGCCAAAAAAACAATTACTAGAAAATGGAACTCCAAATCTAAACCAACTGTATTTGATGTACTGAATATCGTAGCGATAAAAGAACTTTAAGTGGGATTTTTAGAAAAATGGTTGCAGCAAATTACATAGAAAAATGGAAATTATGGGAACAATACATGTAAAATAATACAACAAAAGACCACCAACAATGTCCAGAAATCAAGTCCACAAAATAAAATAAAACAGATTAATCCCAATCAACAAGTGGATTCAAAAATGGCCAAGGACTCCAGAATATCTTTTGTTTATTTCCATAAAATATATTTCCACATAAGCACTTTCACAGTATACCTGCTCCATTAGATGTAATTAAACAATCAAATGAATTTCCTTAAAATTTCTAAAAACCATTGCAATTCTCTGGTCACATGATTACTATATTAAAAGTGACACACACATAATACTCTCCTAAACATCAAAATATAAATAATTTCTCATTTAACTGCTATAAACAGTGAGGACAGTCACTAATAAAATACACATTGTTAAAAAAATTGCATTAGGTCAACTATACACAATACACTTATATTATCGTTTGACTAGAAGTCTTGCCTTTAGCATGGGTTGAATGGGAACTTTATCATTCAGGCCATGCCCAAAATCACCTCTTAACCTAATAATCCACTTGGCCTCTAGTTGCTCTGTAAGGTTCCTAATGTCCCCACCATGAATGCTCTCTATAGTCCTACCAATGACTATAAACTTAAAACTATGACTGTTATTGGTCTCCTTCACATGCTTAGCCAAAGCATTAGAAATAGTAAACTTACTAATATAATAAAGATGTTCTTTTATCCTGTCTCTTAAGAACCTGTCTGTTTTACCAACGTAAAACTTGTGGCATGACAGGCAGCAGGCTAGGTAGAAAACGTGTGATGTCTCACACGTAGCGTAAACATCAAATATATACTTTTTGTGTTGATTTGGGCACCCATGTACCTGTACTGAACTCATTAGTTAAGGCCTTTGAAAAATTGTGCACAGATGAATTTTATAAGATGAACCAAGGTAATAATATGTTGGGCAAACATTTTAATCTAACAAAAGATGAGCATTTAGTCCTGCTGAAATTGCAAAATAATGTTGACATTGTAATTAGACCAGCAGACAAGGGTGGGCCAATTGTTGTGTTTGATAAGGAATGGCACATTATGGAAATGTGTCTGATGTTATCTGACACTCAGTTTTATTCTAGAATTGATAGAAATAGAGTTGATTTTATGGTTAAGAACTTAGATTCTATTTTAAAAGGCCTATTATCTAATAATATTATAGACAGACCTTTGTTTAACTATCTGTCTATAACAAATCCATTAGTACCAATTATTCAAGGCTTACCCAAATAGCATAAAAACTCTGCTCACCCCCCTTTACCCCCTATAGTGGCAGGGCATAATTGGTGCACTGAGCCTATGTCCATTTATATTGAAAATGCTCTGAGAACTATTTTGAATTTAAATTAGTATATTTTAGGAGATACAAAGGATTTCTTGTCTGGCTTATTTTCAGCTACTCAAGGTTTTGTCACTAGTAACATGGTGCTTTTAGTCACCCTTGATATGACATCTCTTTTTACTGTCATACTTAATGACATTGGTATATTGAGGTTTAAACAGTTTTTGAGTCAACATGCTAGTTATACTAGTGAACAAATTGAGTTATACTGTGTTCTTTTGAAATGGCTGTTGGAAAACAATGTCTTTGTTTTTAACAATGTTTTTTATTAGCAAAGGAATGGCATAGCTATGGGCACATCTTGTGCCAATAGCTACACCAATGTTGTCATGTCAGTTTGGGAGCATGAGTTTATTTTGAATGGTCCCTTTTGTGAATTTGTGTTGTTTTATCATAGATTTGTTGATGATATATTTCTCTTATGGGGTAGTTCCCTATTAGATCTTAGGGCATTTGAGGAATATATTAGTTCAAGCACTTCTTTTCAAGGTTTTCTTTATTATATCCTAAAAAAATATTCATTTTTTGGATGTTAATGTTATCAGTGACCAAGGTTACATTTCAACTAAACTGTTCAGGAAACCTTGCCATTGTAATCATTTATTGTCTCACGATAATATGTATCAGTCACACATTTTCAAGGTTGAATGCAGAGGACCAAGAGTTTATTAATCATACCAATAATTTGACTAAGGTTTTAACTGACAGGTGTTACAAAAAGCATGAGGTTACTGATGCCATAGGAGGAATTACTACTTTAAGAGGGAGTAATGCTAAGCCATATTTTTCAGAAGGACAAACTATTAGTGTCAATAAGGACACTACTAAACAAGTTAGAAAGTTGAAGGTGCCTTTACACTATTCTAGTAATGTGAGGTCTTATATGGAAGTTTTTGAGAAATATTGGTCTGTTTTAACAACTGATGAAGAAATTAATACATTAATAGATGCCTGACCAATGTTTTTTGTTTAAAAACATATGATCATTAAAAAGGCAATTATGCTATCCAAAAGATAACAAGGCTAAGAGAGGCACATGCTGCACTAAACCATGTAGGAAATGCACAGTTTGTAAGTACACCGACACAGCAGGAAGTTTTTTTTACCTGGATCAACAAAAAATATATATATTTAATGTTTACGCTATGTATGAGACATCACACGTTGTCTACCTAGCTTGCTGCCTGTCATGCCACAAGTTTTACGTTGGTAAAACAGACAGGCCCTTAAGAGATAGGATAAAAAAAATCTTTATCATATTAGTAAGTTTACTATTTCTAATGCTTTGGCTAAGCATGTAAAGGAGACCAATAACAGTCATAGGTTTATGGCATCAATAGGACTATAGAAAGCATGCATGGTGGGGACATTAGGAAAACTTACAGAACAACTAGAGGCCAAGTGGATTATTAGGTTAAAAGGTGATTTTGGGCAGGGAGAAGAGTTGAATTGGACAGCTGTCTGACCCAATTCTATCTTTTGGGGCCTTGGCGCGGTTGAGCTCGGTTCCTACATCAGCTTTGGAGCCAACCACTTGGCTTCTGGGTTGGTCTTCTGGCTCTTCAGAACTGGGGACCTCCTCAGAGTGGGGCAAGGGGGCTTTTGAGCTAATGGAGAGAGTGCTGTCACCCCAGACTGCTCCACTCTTTGGTCCAGGTACTGTGCCCCAAAAGTGCCTGTGTCAGTCTCAGCTCCATTGCTCCCCCTAAGTGGAAAGACCCTAAGCCCCAGGAAGCCCCAGCAGGTGAGATTATCTCTTCCAAAACTTCCTCAGAGTACCCTTCTGAGGAGGTCCCTCAGAAGAGCTTGTTCAATAGGAAACACGTTGACTCCACGAATTATTCTATCATCTCAGACACTGACCTGGGTGAATCAGAAGGGTCCCCACAGTCCCCCTCTGAGAATGTCTCCTTTGCAGACATCCTGGAGATTCTTAAGCAGAGGGGTGGCTGGAAGCCCACCAATCCTTCTGAAGATGAGTCGATGTACCTGGAAGATTTTGGGTCTCACCCTTCCACATCTTGGATGTCTCCACCTTTTGATCAGCTGATTAATGTAATTTCTCGAAAGACATGGGGCTCTTCAGATACAGTGGAACCTGATCCGAGGAGGCTGAATAAATACATTACAACACCTACAGAAAAGGAATTTCTAACCAAATGTGTCCCAGTAGATGCTATGGCCACAAAAAAAGAACTGTCAGAAATCTCCTTGTCTGTTCATCCACCGAATAAGGAATCTCGAAGGATGGACATATATGGAAAGCATACCTTCTCTTCAGCAGCATTTATGCTTAGATCACTGAATTACCAACCCATTTTATGAGACTACAGAGGGATCTTCTGAAAGAATAAGGAGATACCCCTCAAGGTACTATAGCTGGAGGCATTTCAGATAAAGTTTCCTCTCAGCTCTCTACCTTAAACTCTGTGGTAAACTCCTCCATGTGGCTGATCTCCTGTGTAGCCGATGGAGTGAGCAGGGCAGTGGGTACAGGAATTTTGTTAAGGAGACATTCCTGGATCCACTTATGTAACTTTGCTAAATCCTTCAAGTCTTCCACCACTAATGCCTCATTTGATGGCTTGTCATTGTTCGGGCCCAACGTTAAAGAGACCTTAACCAGGTGTGAGCAGGAGGGAAAGACTGTCTGCCATGGGAGTCCATTTTTCCCTCCCCACTATACCTTAACCTAAAGGTCAGAAGGGGGGAAAATGTGGTTCCACAAGTCCCAAAGAGTTTTTCCTGATGTCTGTGATGATTCTTCCCCCAGGGACAGAGGGGGAAATAACAATGGAAGACGGCATCCTCGTGGCAGAGGGGATCCACAAAACCTGGGCAACAGGGATTCTTTCCTCGGAAAGCCCTTCCAGCGTTCCTAAGAGGAGGCTCACCTGGAGACAGTCATGGTCACCTGTTGTTGTACCCAAACACCTGGCTAGAAATCACACAAGACAAATGGGTACAAACGAACATATCCAGAAGTTATTACATACCCTTTTCCACTCCCCCTTTGGAGAATCAATCAGTCCCAGATATTCCACCCAGTCAAAGGGATTATGCAACCTCAGAGGTACAGAAGTTGCTAGTAAAAAAGAGTCATCCAAAATGTTTCCGCAGACCAAATTGGATCCAGAACTTACTCAAGGTTCTTTTTAGTTCTAAAAGAGACAGGGGACTGGTGGTCCATTCTAGATCTCAGCAGACTAAACAATTCCATTAAGAAATCAAAGTTCCGGATGGTAACACTGCAGTCAGTACTCCCCTTTTTGGGGAAAGATGATTGGATGTGCTCGATAGATCTCCATAATGCATACTACCACATAAAAATGAACAGGCAGTCCAAGAGACATTTACACTTTCAGCTAGGAGCCAGTCAATATCAATTTTGAGCCCTGTCCTTTGGTCTCACTACAGCCCCCAGAGTGCTCAAATATATGGCAGTGGTCATGGCTCACTTGAGGCATCTAGGATTCTGCATGTTTCTATACCTAGATGACTGGCACCTAACTGCCACCACCAAGCATCTACTAGTTCAAGCAAGGCATTACAGTAAATTTCAAAAAATCTTCCTTGTTGCCTGCACAGCATCTTATATTCTTAGGTGCAGAAATAGATTCAAGAGAAATGTTGGCCAAACTTACCTCCAAAGGGATTCAGTCCCTACACCATCAAATCAAGAACTTTTTATCCAAAACAAAAGTCCAGACAAAGACTGTCTTGCAGGTTCTGGGCACCATGGCAGCTGCAATTATTTTGGTACCCCTAGCGCATTTGCACATGAGAGTTCTTCAATGGCTACATTTCTCCCAGTGGTCCATGTAAGATCTACCACTGTCACACAAGATCATTATCACAGAGTCCTGCAAAAAGGACCTACTATGGTGGCATCGTACGACTCAGTTGACTATGGACTGACCATTTGTTTTTCCTCAACCAATAGCAACAGTGACCATGGATGCTTCCCAGATAGGGTGTGGGGGGGCATTATTTGGGAAAGTATTCCAAGGCATCTGGAAGGATCATGAGAACCACTTGCATATCAATGTCCTAGAGATGAAAGAGGTGCTCTATGCACTGCAAGCATTCCAGGACTCTCTCCCAATAGGAACTATTGCAATTCAGACAGACAACATGTCAGTAGTGTGGTACATAAACAAACAAGGAGGAACCAAATACTATCCCCTATGTTGAGAGGCACAAAGAGTATGGCAATGGGGAGTCTCTTCTCAACATTTTCTGACAGCAACACACATCCTGGGGAAATCCAACATGATAGCAGACAAACTCAGCAGAGCTATTCTGATGCCTCACGAGTGGTCCCTAAAACAAGAAGTTGCGGAAGAGATTTTTCGCAAATGGGGCCAGCCCTGCTGCGACCATTTTGCCATGTCTATGAATGCCAAATGCAGCAGCTACTTTGCCCTGGTTCCACCTCCGAGGAAGTCACCAAGGGATGCGCTCATACATGACAGGTTCATAGGTTCATAGGTTGCTACTAGGCTATCGGCCATAGAGCCTATACAAGCTTAGCCATAACAATTCCCTGGCTATTTCTTCCCACAGTATTTACTTCCCTGGACCCCTGCCTAGCAGGGCAACTGATGTGATCCCTAGGGTGAATTTCCTATCTCCCATCCAATCATCAAGGTTACTTTTGAAGAGTGCCAAAGAGCCAGTCTGCTTGACATGTGTGGGCAGTCTATTCCAGAGTCTGGGGAGTCCCTGTCTCAGGAACCTATCCTTCCAGCATGCTTTGTTCATTGAGATGACAAGGTTTAGATCCCTGGAGCATGTCTCTCTGAGGGATTGGGATTTCTTTAAGTGTAGCATGTCCAACAGCTCTGGGTTTGACATGGCTTTGTATATTAAGCAGAGATAGCCTATGAGTAGACGATATGTGACAGAGTATAGGTGGAGTTTGTTTAGACGGTCAGCATAGGGCATCTGCTTTAGGCCCGTGATTCTTTTAGTGAGGTATTTCTGTGGCATTTCCAGTTGTTGCAGATGTCTTGAGAGGTACATAAAAATGGGACATTGTATTCTATAATGGGTCTAATGAGGGATGAGTATAGTGGGACAATGACCTCCTTTTTTCTGGATGAAAAGCCCATAGTGATGAGGTGTTCCACATAGAAGGATTGCCTGACTGTTGTGGCAATGTGGTTATTGAAGGTGAGACCACTGTCCACCTGTGTCTCTAAGTCTCTTATCACACTTCTGGTGTTTAGTGTACTGACACCTATGTGGTAATTCACGGGTACATGTTATTTCCCAAAGGGGGTAACTGTACATTTCTTGGCATTGAGCTTGAGCCTATGGCTCTGGCACCAAGCATCTGTTTCTGTAAGGCCCTTTTGTAGAGTATCCACATCATTTGGGGATTCAATAATGGCTCCCAGTTTGCAGTCATCTGTGAACTCTGTTAGCCAGAGTCCCTCAGTGTTGGCCTGTACTTCAGAGAAGTAGATGCCAAACAAGAGTCGTCCCACGACTGAAACCTAAGGTACTCCACTTGTCAATTGTCTGGAGCTGGATTTGGAGTTGGCTACTTTTACAGTGTGGGTTCTGTCAGTAAGCCAGTTGGCAACCCATTGAGTGATGTAGGGATTAATGGTCAGCTTAGTAAGTTTATCTATGATACCAGAGTGGGGGATGGTGTCGAAGGCCTTGGCGAGGTCCAGATAGGCTGTGTGGACCACCTTACCCTTGTCCACAGCTCTGGAGACTGATTTGAAGAAGTCAGTCAGGTTCAGGAGACAAGATTGAACCTTCACAAACCCATGCTGCTTGGGGTCCAGTGTTTGAAGGTTGCCAATGTCTTTGTTTGTAAGTTCCATGATAATATGTTCCATGGCCTTGCAGATCAGGCTCGTCAGACTGATGGGGCAGTAGTTCCCAGGATCCAAGGTGGATCCCCTCTTGTGGAATGGGATAAATGTAGCTGTGTGCCACTCAGTGGGCACAAAGCCTGAGGTGAGGCTATGATTAGACATGACACTTAGGTAAGGTGCCAGTCCATTTTGTAGTTCATGTAGTACACAGCCTGGGATGTCATCTGGTACCATGGATGCTGCATTCTTAGCTTTGGAGAGTGTGTTTTTTACCTGTGTGGCCGTTATTACCGGAATTTGGCAATCTTTCAGTATTGAGATGGGTCCTTTAGGGGGTGGGGGGTGAAGTTTGCACTGAATCAGTCTGCCAGGATATTGTCAATATCCTTGGGATCAGTATATTTAATGCCATTCTGCTGTAGCTCAGAGCAGATCTGAGCATTGCCATTTAGATTCTTGACATAGCTATAGAATGCCTTGTGGTTGTCTTTGGAATCTTTGGCAATTTTATTTTTGTAACTAGCTTTGGAGGATTTTATGAGGGATCTCAGCTTCTTACTGAGGCTGGTAAGGGAGTTTTTTGAATCCTGGGATTTTCCTCTTTTCTGCAACAGTTTCTTCCTTTTGTTGTAAAGTTTGTTTATGGCAAGGGACCACCAGATTGGCTTCCTTTTTTGGAGGACAGTGTCTTGGTTCTATTGGGGATGGCACAATTCATGCATGAGTGGATGTGCTCATACAGTGCCTTAGTGTAGGATTCAGCAGTCGAACTTTCAGTTCCCGTCTGCATGGGTGTCATGAAGTTTGTCACTTCTGACTTCAGTAGCATGAAGTTGGCTTTGAAGAAGTTTTTTATGGAGGTTTCCTTACTGGGAGGTGGGGGTGGGATGTGGATGTCAAGGGTGATTAGCTTATGGTCAGACCTGACCAACGAAGGGGTGACCATATGTGTGGAGCATCGATTTCCCATGTTGGCAATGACCAGGTCTAGGATATTGGAGCCCCTGGTGGGATCTGTAGCAAGCTACAATTTGGATTGCAGTCTTACCTAGTGTTAGTTGCACCTGGAGAATTTCAGACACATTGTGTTGGGCAACTAGTCTGGTGTTGTGAATATCCTTAGTGAATATGGACACTCCTCCACCTTTAGTGTTTTGGTCCTGGTTTGGTGGCCGAAAAGTGTGGTAAGAGTTGTAGCCTGGTATTGCAGGGGTGCTCTCTGGAGCCTTGAAACAGGTCTCAGTTACTGCACAAATATCAATGTTCTCCATTTTTAGGAATGCCTTGAGAGAGTGCATTTTGAGGTGCTTTTACCTGTTATGGTGGTGGTTTTGTCCTTTGAACTTTGCCTAAAAAGGCACTATAGGGGTGGCAAGAGCCTTAGCCAGTAACCTGAATCCCAGGGACAACAGGTGCAGACCATCTCTGGCAAAGCATTGTGGTGTGTCGATCATGTCATCCCAGGCAGACAGATACTGGATCCCCTTTGAATGACACCAAAAGCTTAGCCAATTGTTGAAATCCATCATTTTGTCCTTATATTGTGGTATCATTCTGTGTGAAGGCAGGATACTACTCAGGGCTAGGGTCATACCTGCCTGGGCCACATGATCCGAGAGCTCTTCCATGTCTCTTTTCATGTAGTACAGGGAGGTACATCTCAAGTCATTCACTCCAACATGGACAATGACAGAGTCATATTTGTACTTTTTGTGGAGTGACTTGAGTGCATCGGTTATGTGGTGGATCCTGGCACCCGACAGGCAGCTGACTGTAATTTTCTCCTTGTTCAACCTGGTGAGTGGGACATCGGTGTGCCTGACTACAGAGTCACCTATGACCAAAGTGTTGGGTACGTTGTCTTGCCTTAGGGGCTTTTGTGGGGTGGCACACTGGTGTTGTGATCTATGTGACACTTTGGTTGTGATTGTTTTTTGTTTGCATTTCAGCTTCAGAGGTCCTTGTTGCTTGGCAGGTTACTGTTAAGGGCCTTCACATATGTGTGTTTAGTGTTGCTATGTGTGGGTGTTGGTGGTGTGGGTTTAGAAGGGCTATGTGTTGCTTGAGGTGTAGTATGGGTGTTAACCTTCTCCTCTTGACAGTCTAGCACAATCTTGGGTGGAGAGAGAGATTTGCTTCCAGTTTGGCTATGTAAGTGCATCTCTCGCTGGTTGTATTGTTGGGTAGTAGGAGGAGAGGGTTGTCTCTGTACATGAGGCAATTGCTGCATTGCCCCAGTATGCCCAGATTCACCAGGTGGACAGGAGAAAACACCAGAAGCTGTTCCTTTGACATACCTGGTTTGGTGCTTTTTTTTTTAAAGTACAAGAGCTGTTTTCCCTTACCTTAGCAAGGTACTTTGCAATTATAGGCTGTTTAGTGCCTACGATTAACTTCTCCTTATTAACAAGGAGAGTTGAGTGCTTGTATCAGTTTAAGACTAGTGCTTTCCAGCAGGTTTTGAAGCAAGTGCTATTCACAGAGGTAAGATGAAAAAAAATGGTTTATCCTAAACACTGCAGGGTGCACTAGAGGAGTTAGATGTGAAAGTAGGTAACTTAAGTATGACCTGTCTAAAAAGTTAAGTTTTTTTATTTCCTACACATACAACTCACAAAAAAAGCAATTACCTGGCAAAGGGAAGGGCCATTCCACATGAGCTATTGCAACTTCCTCTGCCTTCCAGGCCAGACTCCCTTTGGATTCGATTTGTGCAGCAGCTACATGGGTAAGGCCTCATACCCTTATTACTCATTACAACATAGACATGGCCTCTCGGAACAGGGCCTCATTTGGGTCCACCATTCTGAAGAGTCTTTTCCCTTGAGCCACCCAAGAAAGAAGGTGCTAGGGACGCTGTCCCACCAGCATAGAATGAAGGAGAGATAGGACAACATAACATTAAGAAGTTATGTACTCACCACAACGTTCCATGTTTGTTGTCCATCTCGCCTTCATTCTTGCATCCCACCCTCCTTCCCTCTTCTTCACTCTTGGAGGATTGGCAGATAATGCTATTTATAATTGGATTATGGAGCCTCTAAATCCCTTCTGAGTCTAGTCTAGAAAGGTTTGTTTTATACATATAAAATATTAATGCTTTCACTTGCAAACAAGATCTGGGCAATCTTCCCTGAGCATCATGGGATAGGGTACAGCCTCAAGCCAGTGGAAGCTCTTGAGCTTTTGAATTAGCCGAGTCAGAACTGATGCTCAGTTCCAAACCCCAACCTAGAATGAAGGCGAGATGCACAAGAAACATGGAACATTATGGTGAGTATATAACTTCTTATTTAATCACTCTAACAATGCATGACAGAGACTGTGCTCCATTTTGCACCATATACCAGTGTCTCTTGTCCCATTTCAACTTCCTTTCCAGGAAGAGAACAATTTTAAAGGTTGGAGGTACATGGATTTATGAGGATAATGACTTTTCATCACAAACTTGAATGAACAGAAATGCTTCTCTTTTTTCCATAAAACTCTACAGACAAATGAAACTTCATATCAAGTTATTGTATCATACATTACTTTGAATCTGCTATCCATTTAGATTAAAACGCTACTTGCACCTTCAATAGACACAAGATGAACTAGCAAAGAGAAAAGAACAACTGATGTCAGCGAAAGGTGGTGAGGGCACAGGCAACCAGTCCACAGATGCAGAGGAGCAAGCTGTGAACACTTTTGAGAGAGAGATTTCCTTCAAAATTCTTTCCTGCTTTCCAAAAGAAAATTATGGATAAAACAAAGGGCTTATAACAGTGTTCAGGTAAAGTGGAAGACTTCAGAAAAATGCATGGTGAACATTGAATGAGGGAACTACCCAAAATGGGAGAAATGTTTATAAGGAAAGCATGTGATACAGTTAAGATGTGATTTGCATTATAAGTGGCACCTTAAAACTACTGAAATCAGTGAATACTACACAGAAAATAACTGTTTGATTAATGTAAATGTAATAATAAAGATATGTCACAATTTACTTAAAAATATCAGTTAATATCTGACTGAGTTGGAGGTGGAGATATCCTGTAGTACATGCTATCTGACTGAGGTCCCTGTTTTTAAATTGCAGTTTTTTTAGGTTGCTATGACAGTGGGAAAGTAAGTGGGGGGACAAGTAAATAAATGAAAAAAGGAACCCAATATATTATATGATTAAAACCAATAGACTATATTGTATGAAGTTAGTTCTGGTAATGCATGCATTATGTCTAGGAATATATACAAAATTAATGAGGTAAGTATGTAGACTGAAAGCAGGCTAGATCGCAATACTCACAAAAATAGTAAACTAGAAACACTCACCGAAGGAAGTTGGTTAAATGCAGGAGGTGGTTTGGCATAAATAAAATGTTCATGAAGCACCATGATTATGATCCAATATCTGGAAAAAGACAAGTAAGTTAAATGGTACATTAGTGCAAGATCCACTATTAACAGTAGTTAGAAAGGTGCTTAATGTGCAAGTGCTGTTAATATCAGGTTTTGCCCTAGGCAATAGGTACTGCCAGTGCTCACCAATGGCTTTCCTGGCTTTCAAAGCCAGTAAAACATTTTGCACTTTGCTTTTTTTTTTTCTGTAACCAGTAGTACATGGAGTAGATAAAGCTCCATTCGCAACTTTTGATTGCGTGTTCTCAACATAGATGCCAAAATTCATCTCCTGAGCTTCAATCTTAAGGTGAATTTCTTACACTCCTTGTCTTGAACATATAATAGTGTGGTTATGATTGGAGACCCAATCATAATCCTCTATGTAAAGCATGCACATTGGAAAATGTATTAAAATCATTGAGATCAGTAACAGCTCTAGTGAAAGTGACTAAATTTCATTTTTTGTCATGTATCATGTTGAAGGGCTGTCAGTCTCCAAACTATGTGTCACGTGTTGTTGTGGTGCAATTTGCCTTCCTTGATAAGCTGTATTAGATTACAAGAGGGTGGAGTCACTGTGTCTGGATAGTAGAGCCTCGTCTTTTAAAAACAGCCACAGTATTTGGGATAGTTATTACAGGCAAATGAAATAAACAGTTCAGTGATTTATAATAGCTTTTCTATAGCCAAAGAGCACAAAGAACTAAATCACAATTTGAGTGATTAGAAAACATTCGGAAGATGCTTTATAGTGCTGTTATACAGTGTCAACTGTATGACTTTGCAAAAATATGTAGATAATATGGGTTTATTTTTTGAGAACGGAAGGAGTTTTTTGCTATAATAACAGATCAATGACACAAAAAGTGATAGATTATGAAGGACTAATTTGTAACAGAAAGACTATACTATGGCACAATTTGATTTATTGGTTTGGAATATGAATGGGCTAGTAGATAAGCAATGGGAGAGGGTACTGATTTATATTAACAGTGGTAATGCAGAGATAATGTTACAGGAAATACATCAGCATCATATAGAACATGAAAGTTTCATACATAAAAGAGTAAAGTTGGGTTATTTTCTGAATAGAAAGAAAATAAAGTAAATATGTCTTTTTTAACAATATCCAGCTTTATTTTAAAATCTCAATTTCACATAGTTGTTCTTTCTTCATGCATATTGCACTGTATCACCACCCAGTGACTTGTCTGTCCCATTTCATTCTAATTTCTAAAGTCTATCATACCTATTTCAGTGGAAACAGCCAAGAACTGGTATTTACAGTTTACAGCTTGCATATTTCCACCTTTCCCCAAGTGTTTAAAAAAATCTACATCTAACCATATTATTTCAAATTGCACACCAATTGGTTATTTCTATTTTCTTATTTAAAAAAAGGGCTAATTATGCCCCCCCATGTTTTTAACTTTTGTTGTCACATCCATTCTTTTCTGTTCAAAATATATGCTATAATATATTCTGTCTCTCTGAATGATTCCCTCCTGTACCATTCCTAGTTCACACCTCCCATTTTTCATATATTCCTTCCTTGGAATATAATTACAGCTTTGCTGCTCTTTCCTCTAAATTTGTTACCTCTATTATTGTTTTTTATTTTTATTTTCCACCTTCTGTAATGCAAGTAAAGCCTTACTATGCCTTAATACCTTTAAATACGCTTCCTTTATACTTCATATCTCTTGGCCTCCTATTCTCTGTGATAGATCCTGCAGTTCTCATCTAAAATCTTGTAATCACTCACTCCCTCAAAAACATGCCCCCCTTTCACATCTCCACCAATATGAGTCACTTGAGGTAAACAAAGCTTATTAGGCATATACAAATGTGTTTATAGAGACATTACCAAGTAGATACTCTAAACTGTCTTAATGCTGTGGCATAATAGGGACAATCACATTTTTTACCAAAGTTCTAGCATTCTATTCTTTTTCAAGCAGCATTTTCCATCCTTTTCTCTTCTCTTCTACCTGCCCTTCAATATCATCCACTAAAATTCTGTATCCCCTTCCTATTAATCTCTTATATGATGTGTTTTCTGTCCTGACTTCCACTAACAACCTGATCAGATCCAGCTCCCTCCTTTTGGATCTTAGTATTTTTTGCTTGTACTGGTATATCAACCCTTTTTACAAAAACTCAGTTTTTCATTTATAAAGCAAAGTTCTCCTTTGCTTCTTACTACTATTTTATCTTTCCATTCCTCACCAACTGTTCCCAATGTACTGGCTCTTTTTTAATGTTGTCCAGTGTCCACCTATTTCCCACTTTGTACCTCACATTCCTGACTTTTTACCCATCTCCACCTTTATAGTTATTAGCTCCCTCAACCAACCCTTGATACTTCTCCTCTTTATTACTTTCAACAGCTTATGCTGTGCATAAGAATCCACTTTCCTGGTTGTATCCACTTTTATGCCTTGCTTTTAAATATCCAAATGCCTTTGGTCTTCGTCCAACCCCCTTAATTTAAAGACAGTTTCTTCCATTTTAAACAATGATATGGGATTTGTATAAGATAACCTAATCTTATCTGTGTGGCCTGAGAGTACCTCTCTAAATTTGGAAGACCTAGACCTCCTTTGCTTACTAGGAGCATCAGTTTCTTATCCTTGACCATTTCAATTCCCATATAAATTCTTTTGTTTACTGGTTTATCCTTTCCCAGACACTCCTGTTAGAGTGTATAAAATATGCATGTCCCTACATATGGTATATTGGTACCAGAAACATATTGACCACTAACACTTTATTGTCCAGATTCATTAGCATCGGCTTCCATTGTCTTATCCTATATATTATTTTTTTCAATGCTTCCCTGATATTCTCCTCCCCACCTGTATCAAATCTGGTTCTAACCAAACCCCTAAGTACCGCATTCCCTGGTGCCCCAACAGGAATGGATAATCTTGCACAATTCTGTGTTTTGGGACATAGTAATGTACTATGGTTTTCATCTTGTTCTCAGTTATTTTGTGTCCTGTAATCTTTCGTGTTGTGCCATACATTAAAAAGTCTTGGTATAGCTTCCTCTGGTCTCTTACATACAATATAATCCACAGATAGTGCTATCTTCTAAAAGGGTCCATACCAATTTATGAATTTATTTATTTTATTTGCAATTTGATAACTGAGTGATCTGGTCATTTGACTCTTTTTTGTCTTACCCAGGTACAAAGTACAGAAGACATTACAATGGCAAGACAGACAGAAAACAATTCAAATCTGTCAGAGTTTGCTGGATTACTATGAGCATACAATGCATTATCTAAGCAGCCAACACAGTTTAGCAGGAGTACAGTAAAGCTGTAACACATGAGTACAAGTGTGATCATATAACTGGCCAGCCGTACCCTTTTATAGATGGTTTTCATATCTTCTGTGCTAAGGGCTCAGTATATTTTGCAAACAGCAGGGAAGTCGAGAGGCTTCCTTGCCAGGTGTGTCTCATCAGTCTCAGTCTACATGATACCGTCCCTGTTTCCTTTACGTATGTATTTGCTCATTTGTATCTCCTCATTATCAAGTGTGTCCTAGCTTGGTCAGAATCTTTACCAGAAACAGTGGCTTGGCATTATGGTTAAGCTCTTTTCCTCACAGATACAAAGTCCAAGGTTTTATTATGGTATCTGGTTATTGGCTAGACTTGTAATAGTCTGCGGTCTTCATTTGAACCTATAAACCTGGAAATTCCCAACTGAACCTATCAAGTGCATTTTCAGCATCCAATCCTGTTGCCATCAGACTATTTTTGTTTTTAACTGGTATGATTTTTGTATCATTGTATTGTACTGTCAAATATTTGTCTTCCCTCCACAAAACCACATTAATCTAACATTACTGTCATGAACAACTTTCTTGCTAGTCTCACAGCCATTATGCTCATAAAAATCTTGTAATCTTTTTTTTTTAAACAAGAAGCATCTTTATTAAATTATCACATATGACACAGGCAATCAGAGATGGCCTTCATCTGTCTCCCCTGGGCTTCAGGTTTCTGGAAAAGGCTTTTGCCTCCCCCATAGTGCCTTTTTTAGGCAAAGTCATGAGCACAAAATTACCAACATGAAATATTTTCTTAAATGAAATTTAAAGGTCATGCTGCTAAACGCTAGAAGTTTTAGCATGAAACTGCACTCATTGCAAGCATTCCTTGCCCTGGAGGATGCTGATATTTGTGCAGTCACTGAAACCTGGTTCAAAGGTGTGGAGAGCACCCCAACCTTACAAGTATACTCATCCTACCATACTTTCAGACCCCAAATGGAGGGCTACAAAGCCAAAGGAGGTGGAGTTTCAATATTTATCAAAGACATACACAACTCCAGGCTGATCAAATGGTATGATGCATAGGAGACACTCCAAGTGCAGTTAATTGATGACAAAACACCTATTAAAATCATAGCTAGCCACAGACCACCAACCATGACTCAGGACTCCCACTCTACCTATCTGGACTTACTTGAATCCATCAAGATTCAACCCTCTACCCTGATCCTGGGTGACTTTAACTACCCAACCATAGAGTGGAAGAGCTATTCTAGCCCAAACATGAATGTCCAGAGATTCCTCAAGTTCATGAATGCCAATGCACTGGATCAGCTGGTCGACACCCCTATGAGAAGTGAAAATATCCTGGACATGGTCCTAACCAACATGAGTAGCTACTGTAGCACCCCTACAATGTCATCGTCCTTGGTAAGATCCAACCATAAAGCGATCACTTTTTGAAGTCTCCATCTTCCCTGACCCCCCCCCCCCCTTGTCAGGGTGAAACAAAAAAAACTTTTCCAAAGCTGACTACAGTCTCCTCAGAGCAAGTATAAGCAGCTTCACAGCCACCATCCCTTCAGCTGGAACTAGCACTAATGTCCAAGCCTACACCAAAAAACTATATGAGTACCTACATAGCTGTATTGACTCAGCAATACTTGACAGAGCCAAATCATCTTCCTGAAGGAAGAGGAAACCTGTCTGGTGGACAGCGGCAATAAACAAACTCTATAATAAAAGGAAAAAAAACTGCTGTCCAGGACCAAGAAGGAGCGGGTGCCAAATTGGAAGCAATCTCTCCTTTGAACAAGCAAATGAGGTCACTGGTGAAATCCATTAAGGCTAACTTTGAGTCCAAATTGGCCACATCCACTAAGGACAATCACACCTTCTTCACATATGTCTGCAATCTCAAAGGTAACACTCAAATCTGCTCTGCACTGGTGGTCAGTAACACCACAACACAAATGCATAGATATTGCCAACCTGCTGGCAGACAGGTTCATAGGTTCATAGGTTCATACTAGGCTATCTACCCTAGGGCATTTGCAAGCCTAGCCAGAGTCTGTTTGGCTTTCACCACCCCTTGGAATGAGTTTACTGTGCTCTTTTTAAGGTTGTGTTTACTTTGCCTCTGTCTAGTAGTGACACAGAAGTGATCCCCGGGGTAAACCTACGATCTCCCATCCACTCGTCAAGATTTTTCTTGAAGAGAGTCAGTGAGGGGCTCTGCCTAACATGGACTGGGATTCTATTCCAGAGGGAAGGGAGCCTCTGGGTTATGAATCTGTCCCTCCAGCATGTCCTATTTATTTCTGTGCTGAGGGTCAAGTCACTCGATCGCGTAGCTCTAAGGGATTTGGATATTCTGAGGTGGAGCATGTCCATTAATTCAGGGTTGGACATGGCTTTGTACATCAGGCATAGATCGCCTCTGAGTAGGCGGTATGCAACTGAGTAGAGCTGGCGTTTCTTTAGCTGAGCAGCATATGGCATCTATTTGAGTCCCTTGATCCTCTTAGTGAGGTACTTTTGGGGTCTTTCTAGTTGCTGCAGGTGTCAGGTAAGGTACATCCCAAATGGGGCATTGTACTCAATTATGGGCCTGATGAGGGATGAGTAAAGGGGCACAATGACCTTCCTTGATCTAGATGTGAATCCTTTCATGATAAGGTGGGCTATATAGAAGGTCTTCCTAACCACTTTGGCAATGTGGTTGTCAAAGGAGAGGTTACTATCAACTTGGGTCCCCAGGTCCCTAATTACTTCTTCTGTACTTAATGGATTACCTCCTATGTGGTAATTTGTGGGCACTTTGTTTTTGTCAAAGGGTATAACTATACACTTTTTGGCGTTTAGTTTAAGGCCATGGCTCTGGCACCAGTTATCCGTCTCTATGAGACCCTTTTGGAGGATGCCTGTGTCAGCTGGAGGTTCAAAGAAAACTTCATCCCCCTGTCCCCATCAGTAAACCAGGACCTCCACAGCACCTGCCCCCACCCCTCATCACCAGGGAGCAGCTCTTTAATGCCCTCTCAAAGGCAAAAAACACAGTCTGCATGGGACCAGATAACATCCCTGGCTGTATTCTACATGAACTCAGGCATGAGCTCTCAGCTCCATTAGACACCCTATTCTACCAAAGCCTGAGCACCGGGTTCATCCCAGCTGAATAGAGGGCAGCCACTGTCATCCCTCCACACAAAGGATGAGCGTCAACTGACCCAGGCAATTATAGGCCCATCAGCCTAACTAGCCTGATCTGCAAGGCCATAGAATGCATTATCATGGATCTTATAAACAAGGACATTGGCAACCTCCAGACACTTGACCCCACACAGTTTGGTTTTGTCAAAGGGAGATCATGCCTGTTAAACTTGATCGACTTCTTTGAAACAGTCATCAAAGCTTTTGACTAAGGGAAGAGACAGTGCACACCGCCTACCTTGACCTAACCAAAGCCTTTGATACTATTCCCCACTCAGACATAATAGGTAAACTCTCCCAGCTAGGCATCAACCCATACGTTACTAGAAGGGTAGCTAACTGGCTCACTGATAGAACCCACTCAGTCAAAATAGGGGAAGCCACCTCTGGTAGTAGACCCATAATTAGTGGTGTACCCCAAGGATTGGTCTTGGGGCTTCTACTGTTTGGGATATACTTTTCTGAGGTGCAAGCCAAAACCAGTAGTCTGTGACTGACCAAGTTTGCAGATGATTGCAAGCTGGGCGTTGTCTTAAATTCCCCTAGTGATGTGAACATCCTCCAAGAGGGTCTTACCCAAATTAATGACTGGTGCCAGAAGCATGGCCTCAAACTGAATGCCTAGAAATGCATCATTATCCCCTTTGGGGAAAATTACATCCCCACTAATTATCAAACAAAAAAGAAGAAAAACTGCAGCAAACTGCGTTCGGTAAGAACAAATAATATAAAACAAAAAACGAGCAGCAGAAATGTTTGTTGATTTAATAAGTATAAAAAGCAAAGCTTCGGGTTTCCCCTTCCTCAGTGCATAAAAACATGATTTCAAAACCATTCTTTAAATATACACATCTGACACAGCCAACCAATCATAATGAAAAAACAATTAATAAATTAAATAGTCATTTAATCAATACAGAAATGCAAATCACTGCAACATTATTTGCTTTTTTTGCAGAACCGGTTTCAAATTTACTGCCCCATTCAAACCTGGAATTTTATCTGCATTCAACTCTAAAATCCAAACAAGCTCAGCATTTTCCAACTCGTTGTTCATATCCCCACCTCTTATATTTTTATGCTACACTTTTATAACTTTAAATTTAACTCTATGCATGCCCCCTTTGTCCAATATATGTTTTTCCAAAACATTGGTTTCTACATTTCTTTTAATCGCGGACCTATGTTCTATAATTCATTCTTTCAACATTCTAGAACACTAATTATCACATTAATAGCAATGTAGTAAGCATGCAATCAGCTGTGAGGAACTTGGGCACCCAGGTTGATAGTAACCTGACTTTTGGCCACCACGTTGCCTCCATTGTACGGAAGGCTTTCTACATGGCCCACCTCATAAATAAAGGTATTTCATCCAGGAACAAGGAGGTCATAACATCCCTGTACTCCTCCCTTATCAGACCCATTATCAAGTACAATGACCCCTTCGACATATATCTTGCCAAGCACATGCAGCAGTTGGAGAGACCACAGAGGTTCCTGACCAGGAAAATCCAGGGTCTCAAACACCTATCTTATACTGATAGGCTAAAAGCCCTGTCCCTCTACTCAGTCTTGTACAGACTGCTCAGAGGTGACCTGTGTCTGGCATACAAGGCCATCTCAGACCCAACCTTGATGGAGTTGCTGCATATCTGTAAGTCAAACTCCACTCGTGCAACCCACATGCAAGGCCTTAATCTCATCTGTGACATTAATAGAACTTGTTGGTGAGATAGATTTGTGTCCCAAAGACTCCCCCATCTATGGAATAGACTCCCTCTCCATGTCAAGCAGAGTACCTATCTAGCCTTCTTTAAGAGGAATCTGGATGACTGGATGGGAAATAGAAACTACACCCCTAGGATCCCACCTGTGTCCCTGCTGGACAGGGGAAACAGGTGCTGACTTTGAGGGAACATGGGCTAAATTCTTGGCTAGGCTTATAAGGGCCTCTGGACCAATAGCGTAGTGTCATCCCATGAACCTATGAAAACAAACCATACTGCCATCATTTTAGTTGCAAACATTATACATCACAAACCATACTGACATAATTTTAGTTGAAAACATTATACATCACTTATAATCTATCCAGTCATTGTCAAACATTATATAGCTCATTCAAAGCCTGCCTTTTTTAAAACTTTGTTCCTCCTTTGCATGTATTGTTTCCACAATTCTCATTTTTCTATGTAATTTGCTCCTACCCTTTTCTAAAGATTCCAATTCAGTTGTTTTCTCTCTTACTATATTCACTACTTCTAGTACAGTTGGTTTAGACTTTGATTTCCATTTTCCAGTAACTGTTTTTTTGGCAGCCACCATAATTAGATTCAGCAAGGCTTTACTATGTCTAGGCAATTCCGATTCTGTATGTTAGTTCAAAAAATAATTTCATTAGTTACACCAGTTTGCTCACCCAGTATCTCTGACAGAGTAATCTGCAGGGAATCTTTAAAGTCTGCCGACTCATTACACTTCCAGAAAATATGTTCCCAATTACATTTTTCTTCCCCTTCACCACTCCAACATTCACTATCTATTTGAGGAAAAAATCTTTGGAGTCAACTTGGGGTATAAAAATACTTATGTAAACACATCCAAGCCAAGATCTGAACTCTTCTAGACTTTGTGGCATATTTGATATATATATATATATATATATATATATATATATATATATATATATATATATATATATACAGTGGATATAAAAAGTGTACATACCCCTGTTAAAATGCCAGGTTTTCCTGATATAAATAAATGAGACCACAATAAATAATTTCAAAACTTTTCCCACCTTTAATGTGACCTATAACCTGTACAATTCAACTTAAAAACAAACAAATCTGTTAGGGGAAAAATTATGAAAAATAAAAAGCATACAATAAGCTGGTTGCATAAGTGTGCACAACCTTAAGCTAATACTTTGTTGAAGCACCTTTTGTTTTAATTACAGCATTCAAGTCTTCTTGGTTACACACCTGCCATCAATTAAAAAGACACTGATTAACCCCAAATAAAGTTCAGCTGTCCTTGTAGGATTTTCCTGACATTTACTCAGTTGTTTGCTACAGCAAAAGCCATGATTCACAGCACACTTACAAAGCATCAAAGGGATCTCATTGCTGAAGGGTATCAGTCAGGAGAGGTGTACAAAAACTTTTTCCACAGCATTGGATATATCATGGAACACAGTGAAGACAGTCATCAAAAAGTGGAAAAAATATGGGATAACAGTGACATTGCAAAGAACTGGACATCCCTCCAAAACTGATGAAAAGCCAAGATGAAAACTGATCAGGGAGGCTGCCAGGAGACCCATAGCAGCACTGAAGGAGCTGCAGGAATTTCTGGCAAATACTGGTTGTGTACTACATGTGACAACAATCTCCTGTATTCTCCATATGCCTGGACTATGGGGTAAGGTTGCAAGACGGAAGCCTTTTCTTACACAGTAAAACATCCAAGCCCAGCTAAAATTTGCAAAACAATACATCAAATCTCCCAAAAGCATGTGGGAAAATGTGTTATGGTCTGATGAGACCAAGGTTGAACTTTTTGGCCACAATTCCAAAAGGTATGTTTGGCACAAAAACAACACTTTGCATCAACAAAAGAACACCATCCCCATGTTGAAGCATGGTGGTAACAGTATCATGCTTTGAGGTTGCTTTTCTTCAGCTGGAACTGGGGCTTTAGTCAAGGTGGAGGGAATTATGAACAGTTCCAAATACTGGTCACTTTTGGCCCAAAACCTTCAGGCATCTGCTAGAAAGCTGAAGATGAAGAGGAATTTCACCTTTCAACATGACAATGACCCCAAGCATACATCCAAATCAACAAAAGAATGGCTTCACCAGAAGAAAAGTAAAGTTTTGGAATGGCCCAGCCAGAACCCAGATGTAATAGAAAATCTGTGAGATAACCTGAATAGGGCTGTGCACAAGAGATACCCTCGCAATCAGACAGATTTGGAGTGCTTTTGCAAAGAAGAGTGGGCAAATATTGTCAAATCAAGATGTGCCATGCTGATAGACTCCTACCCAAGAAGACTGAATGCTGTAATTAAATCAAAAGGTCTTTCAACAAAGTATTAGTTTAATGGTTTGCACACTTAGGCAACCAGCTTATTGTACATTTTTTATTTTTTATATTTTTCCCCTAACAGACTTGTTTCTTTTTCAATTGAATTGTATGGGTTATAGGTTAAATTACAATACATTAAAGGTGGTGTGTACACTTTTGATATCTACTGTATATATATATATATATATATATATATATATATATATATATATATATATATATCCCTATTGGTTCTTTGTGAATTGTTTATCAAATCTCTCTTATCAATCCTTTCTACCCTCCTGTTATTGATTCATATAGTTATCATGCAATGTTTTGTATGCCCTACTAATTATTCATTCTCTAACAGCAGCTTCTGTTCTAGATTTTGCTAAAAACTCTACCAGTGCTAGTCTTTTAGTTAGGATCCCCCTATTTCTTTCTCTTTGCCTATACTCTGATATCAATCCTTGATAGGGAAGGCAATCTCTAACCTGCAGTCCAAATAAGTTCTTGGCCTCTTCCCATTCTATTAGCATTCCCTCTTTAACTATTTGCTCCCAATACCTTGGATCTTTTGCCACTTTTCTCCAATAAATTCCAGCCCCTTCATGCCTAATGTCTGTATTCCTAACTGTAGTTTTCCCTGTCAGCATAATTTTCTTTCTCCATTCACATGTTGACCTAGTTCTTAGTATACCTTCTGCTATTTTATGAATGTAATATTCTGTACGGTTATTGTTATTCTCCTTAAGGACCTGCATCCAAAAATTCCAGTCTCTCTGTGTTTCTTTTTTTTTCTTTTTAAATACACCTTTATTGAATTATCACTTGTGACTTTACATTTATACAAAAGTAATTGAACTGTACTAACACATTAACATGACCAACATGGGAGATCGATGCTCCACACCAGTGGTCACCCCCTCGTTGGTCAGATCAGACCATAAGCTAATCACCCTTGACATCCACATCCCACCCCCACCCCCCCTTTAAGGAAACCTCTGTAAAATAACTTCTCCAAAGCCAACTTCATGCTTCTCAAGTCAGAAGTAACAAACTTCATGACACCCATGCAGATGGAACTTGAAGTTCAACTGCTGAATCCTACACTAAGGTGCTGTACGAGCACATTCACTCGTGCATAGACCGAGCCATCCCAAATAGAACCAAGACACTGTCTTCTAAAAAAGGAAGCCAATCTGGTGGTCCCCTGCCATAAACAAACTGTACAACAGAAGGAAGAAACTACTGCAGAAAAGAGGAAGAACCCAGGATTCAAAAAACTCCCTCACCAGCCTCAGTAGAAAGCTGAGATCCCTCATAAAATCTTCCAAAGCTAGTTACGAAAACAAAATTACCAAAGATTCCAAAGACATCCACAAAGCCTCAGAAATACCTCACAAAAAGAATCACAGGCCTAAAGCAGATGCCTTATGCTGACCAATTAAAGAAAATCCAAATATACTCTGTCGCATATCGCCTACTCAGAGGCGATCTCTGCCTAACATACAAGGCCATGTCAAACCCAGAGTTGTTGGACATGCTACACTTAAAGAAATCCCAATCCCTCTGAACCACATGCTCCAGGGATCTTAACCTTGTCATCACGATGAATAGAACATGCTGGAGGGATAGCTTCCTGACCCAGAGACTCCTCATACTCTGGAATAGGCTGCCCATACATGTCAGGCAGAGTGCCTCAATGGCCCTCTTCACAAGGAACCTTGACGATTGGATGGGAGATAGGAAATTCACCCCAGAGATCACATAAGTAGCCCTGATAGACGGGGGTCCAGGAAAGTAAATATTTGTGGGAAGCAATAGCCAGGGAATTGTTATGGCTAGGCTAGTATAGGCCCTAGGGCTGATAGCCTAGTACCTACCTATGAACCTATTATGCTTCACACATATATTGCTATATATCACATAACCTAAGCAATATTACATAAATTATTCAATTTCTGCCCCTTCTTTAAACAAGAAAGATCTTTTTTAAACAATCACTCACAACATAATCAATCATACATTTATATAAATGAAAACAAACCACACCGACACAATCCTAGTTGCAAGCATTTTACATCACAAACCGTACGGACACACTCCCAGTTGCAGACATTATACATCATTTATAATCTACCAGTCATTTTCAAACATTACATCGTTCATTTAAGCCATGCTTCTTTTAAACCTCATTCCTCCCATGTATGTATTGTTCCAACAATTCCCATTTTTTCTATGTAATTTGCTCCTGTCCTTTTCTAAAGATCCCAATTCCAGTTGTTTTATCTCTGTTACTATAGTCACTACTTCTAATATAGTTGGTTTAAATTTTGATTTCCATTTTCTAGTGATTGCTTTTTTGACAGCCATTATAATTATACGCAGGAAGGCCTTAACCATGTTTAGGCAATTCTGATTCTGTATCATAGTTCAGAAAAATCATCTCCCTCTTCACACCAATCTGCCCACCCAACATCTCCAACAGTGCATCCCGCAGGGAATCTCTAAATTCTGCCAACTCACTACACTCCCAGAAAATATGTTCCCAAGTATCTCTTTCTTCCCTGTCACACCTCCAACATTTGCTGTCTACCTGAGGAAAAATTCTCTGGAGTCTACTTGGGGTATAAAAATATCTATGTAAATATTTCCAAGGAAAAATATTAAATATTCTAGATTGTGTTGCATATTTGGGAGACATACGAATATCCTCCCATTGTTTCTTTGTGAATTGCTTATCCAATCTCTCTTCCCAATAAATCTTATCAGATCTCTATCAGTTTTTTCTCTCCTAGCTTCCAAACTTCCACAGAAAAAAATCTAAAATCTTGTAATCTTTGTTTAAGAGTGATATTGGCCTATATGATTTTGGAACAGTTGGGCCTTTGTTTTCCTTCAATATAACTACTAGAGTTGCTTTTTTCAAGGATGATGGTATCTCCTCTCCCCTTATCACCCAATTAAACAATTTATTCCTAAGTCAGCTTTCAATTTTCATGCGTCTAAACTATGCCATCTAATTCTGGTGATTTTTTTGTGGCAGGCTTTTGTTTGGTCTATTTTAGTTATTTAGTTCTTATTTTATTTCTTTAGTCATGTTTTTTCTCACTAACCCATCCATTCCTAGAATTCTTAATTTTTCTAAACTCTTGTCCTGTAGATGCTCCTCTTTATTGGTCCATGCTTCCCCTTAAAGATTTTTATGTTTTCTTTGGCTCTCCAATATTTTCTCTAAACTATTCTCTAGCTTCTTCTGACATCTTTCAGCTTCTTAATGTTCCTCTGCATCTTTTGATGCCTCAGTCTTTGCACCAGTTTTTTTTCTTTTGTGATCCTGGGATTATTATCAAAATTTGTTAAGGCCAATGACACCTTCCTAGTTCTAATCACCAAATCCAAGTGCTCTTCAGTTTCTTATGTTACTTTCTTAAGTCCATCAATATCACAATCTGTTGCCCTCTATTATTCTCCTGACATTCTTTTAGCTTCCTTAATCCCTGCAAATATTCCTTGTTACTTTTCTTCCATTCATCCTATTTCACCAGAAATTTAAACCTTACCTTTACTCCTCCCACCCTTTTGTTTTGTTTTTTTTTATCAGGAGTGCCTCTAAAGCTCATCAGAAGTTTGTTTATACTTTTGGTAATCCATCCTTTAAATTATCTCCTTTTTAACAAATGAACTGGCAAATGCCAGTGCTTACCCCCACTGCCTTCATCATTTTTCTTAAACCATGCTATCACTGGCACATGGTCTGAATTATTGGATTTGTCTTTCCCTCTACTATACTACTGCTGTGTTCGTCCATTATATATATATTCTATCCTGTCTAGCCCAGGATATTTGTTGTTTGGGATAGTATATATATATATATATATATATATATTTTTTTCCAGGCTCTTATGTATTTCTGAATTATATTGTCCATTCCAAATATTACTAGTTATGCCAAAGGAGGGGAAAGATCCCCTTGATCCAGGGTCATACAGACACATTTTAATTCTGATTCATGACTACAAAGCGTATATAATGATTTGGAAAAAGAATGACAGAATTATTACTGAGACTAACAGACCTGGATCACTGTGGATTTGTAGAAGGTAGGTAAACAGGTGACTGAGAGTCTGAGACTGAAAGGAAAACGTTAATGGTCAAGAGTACAGGCACAAGTACGGGAATCATTTTTAAAGTACTGATTTTTTACAGGCACAATGCCTGTGACTGCTAGTATGTAGGAAGTTAAGTACTTAATTTAAGTGTCTGTGTGTGTTTTATTGGGTGAGAGGGCTATTAGTACAGCTACGCTGACAGGCCTTGGTAGTTTGTCTAATTTGAGAGCAATTTAATCCCTTAGCACGATATCGTTCTGCTCAAAAGAGTGCATTGGACAATAATAATATGCCAATAGGTTTGGATGCTAAAACAAATTTGACAGAGTGAGTTGGGAATTTATAAGGAGATCCCTTGAGGCATTTGGTTTTCCATAAATATGGACATCATTAATATTAAACATCTACAGAGGATTTCAAGTAAGGGTGAAATGTGATGGTGAGCTGGCTAAGGCATCTAGCCTTACAAAAGGAATTAGGCAGGGTTGTCCATTGCTATTAAAGTTAGAACCATTAGCCAGGTAATAAGACAATCATATATAAATATAAATACAAACACGCATGCGCACACCCACACACACACACACACACACACACACACACACATACATATATATATAAGTTCCATTTAAGTGATTGAAGTTTCAGAACTTAGAATTTCATATGGCTAAAACCATATGATCGAAGTTTTAAAACTTCGAACACTTAAACGGAGATCACCATACAGCGCAGAATAGGAATATTCCCTGTTCCTCACTGAAGTGCGATCTCGGAGTTGGTATATTTTAATAGTGGTAGTGTGGGGGGTGCAGGGGGACATGCCACTCTGCGTAAATGTGTCTTAATTTGTTTTTTTTTTTTTTTTTTTGAATGTTTGAAGTATCAAAACTTCGATCATATGGTCCTGGCCATATGAGATTCGAAGTTTTGTAATTTCGATCATTCAAAGTAGACCCATGTATATGTATATGTGTGTATATATATATATATATATATATATATATATATATATATATATATATATACATACATACATACATACACACACTGTAATGAGAAAATAGCCTTTTTTACTGTCAACATGTCATATGTTACCAATCCAGAACATGATATAAGAATAATATTTGATAAACTGAAATATTTAATAGTATAGCAGGATACAAAGTAAAAGAAGCAAGAACAAAGGCAACAGTAATGAACTATGCCCCAGTGCTTGATTTGGTACAGTGCTTCCCCTTTTTTATGGCTGAATAAGATACTTTGGAATTATTTATGCATACATCTTGATAAAGCCTGGTATCAGCCAGGCGAAAGCACTTGTTTTAATTTTGCCTGCCAGTTTTTCACTACTGTTACGTCTAATAAAGACTCTGTGCTGAAGATATCCCGTGGTTGGTTGTCTCTGCTGTGGTCCACATTTCTTCTTGGTTGGTGTTTCACTTTGTTTCCCATACTTGGGAATTTAGTTGAAATGGGATGTTTAACAAGCAGCTAAGAAAACTTGATAAGAAGTTGCTCAAAAGATTATAATTAAAATAAGATTATGGAAACCATTATTTATGGACACTGATTATAATATACTGGCCAGTAAGATTTTTTTTGATCCCACTGCTTCTTTGTGTAGGTCAGGCTTTTATTTATTAACTGAGAGACGAGATTTGGAAGAATATGAAATGGAAATTAAAGAGTTCCTTTGGGATAACAAAAGGAAACAGTGTAATGGGAAAACTAACACTGACAAAGGAACAGGATGGTTTGGGGCTTCCAAATTTGGAGGCATTCTATAAGGTCACACAACTTAAAGTAATGTGTTCATTTCTGGATATGGACAGTATGCCCATGGGAGCATATGATAAGCATAGTGCCTAATGAAGTAACAATATGATTGCATTTGGGCAGATTTAGTAAAGTAATATAGGGAGAGCATTATCTGCAGCCTCATTCTTATACACACATAAGTGTTAAGGAGGTCTTTAATTTAAAGGAAATTATACTTTGGAAAACACAATGTCGCTAACAGATTATGATATATATACTAATAATAAAGACACAGGAGAAAAATGTAATGTGCATTTCGAAAAGAAAGAACAAGGAACTAGAATTATTTAAAAAATCTTTTTACATCATAATTAACATAACGGACCATGCATTAATACAAAAGAAAACAAACTATAATTCCATTTTCATTATTTACATACATTACACATATATGTTTTCTTTTTACCAATTATCATTCACTCCAACATTACATAAATCACCCAGTTCCTGCCTTTCCTTAAAACTCACTCTTTCTCCTGAACATTATGCTGTATGTATTGTTCCCACAAATTCCATTAATTTCTATGCAATTTGCTCCTTCCCTTTTCTAAAGAGCCTATACCCATTCATTTCATACGATTTACAATATTCCTTACTTTGGTTGCAGTTAGTTTAATTTTGATTTCCATTTTCTATTAATTACTCTTTGGGCATCAAATAGCATTAAACTTAATAAGGTCTTACTATGTACAGGCAAGTTAGAGCCTGGTCTCCACTCAAAAGAATCATTTCCTTAGCTACAACCATTTGCTTCCCAAGATTTTCTGACAAAGTATACTGTAGGGAATTTCTAACATCTGCTTCCTCACTGCACTCCCAAAACAGGATCACCACTGATTACCGAAATTCCACAATCCTGAGACTCTAAATCCTGAGGACCAGTATCTCAAGATTGTGGAATCTCAAACATTAAAAAAAAAAAGTAAAACATCCAACAAACTATTCTAACTTGTATGCAGGGGGGCAAGTCTCCCTGCACCCCCCACACCCCCTGCAACTTAAATATACCAACTTCAAGATTGCAGCACAGTGGAGTGAATGGCAAAGTTCCCATTCCACACTGTACGGCAATCCCCATTCACTACTTTCGAGATTCCAAAATCTTGAGATTTTGGTCCTCGGGATTTAGTCTCAGGATTGTGGAATTTCAGTATTCCGTAGTTGTTGTTTGTCTTTTTGGCTTTTCCCAGTTAGGGGTAGCCACAGCGGAACTCCGGTATGCTAATGATTGGCAGTAGATTTTTATGGTGCTGAGTTGCCAGCCCGACACCCAACCTTCAGCGAAGGCACGCCCATTCACGCATGTCTTTCGGTGGCCCCTCAACCGCGGGGAGGACATGCAGACTCCACACAAAAGACACTCCAGCTGAGAATTGAACAGGAGAACCTCTTGCTGTGAGGCAACAATGCTACCGCTGTACCACCGTAGTGATTCCCCCCAAAACATGCTCCCATTTACCCTTCTCTCTTTCCCATCAAATTTCCCTCATTTACTATCTACCTGAGGAAACATTCTTTGAAGTCCGCTTGGGGTATAAAAATACCTATGCAAAAACTTGATAGCAAAAATACTAAACCATCTGCACTTTGTTGCATATTTCAGAAACATACAGATGTCCTCCCATTGTTTCTTTTAAATTTCCTTTCCAGACTTTTTCCTGATCTTTTCTAACCTCCTCTAGACTGATTCTTATATTTATCATGCAAAAAATGTATATGCCGTAATAATCCTCCTTTTTTAGCAGTACCTCCTGTTCTAGACTCATTACAAACTTACCCTGAGCTGATCTTTCACTTAGCACTCCCAATGCCTTTCTCTTTGCCTATACCCAGTTATCAATCCCTGGTAGGGAAGGCAGTAGTCTAACCTGCAGTTCAAATTTAATGTTTGGCTTTATCCTGCTTTATTAGCTTTCCCTTTCTAGTTATTTGCTCTCAGTACTTTGATTGCATTCCAATTTTTCTCCGGTACATTCTAGCCCCCCCCTCCTTTGCATGTTTTCTGTACCCCTACTTGCAGTTATGCTTATTAGCAATATCTCCTTTCTCCATTTCCATGTTGGCTTAGCTCTTGGAATACTTTCTGCTACTTTATGAATATTATATTCTGTATAGTAGTTATTATTCTCTTTATGGATCTGCATTCAAAATCCTACTCTGTGTGTATATCTCAAACTACCCAGTTTCATTATCATCCATTTCTTCTTTGATCTGTAACCTTCTGCATGTGTTGTGTATGTGTGCCTTAACTGCATAGCTCGAACATATCCTGTCACATCAAGTAATCCTAACATACGTGTTCTGTGACGAAGCTCAACTTATCTTACTTTACTCTCACTCGCTTCCCCCCTCAAATAAATTCTTTCAACTCTTTACTAATTATTGTTCTCAACTTTTCCTCTAGTTGATAGAAATATGCCTGACCTCTATAAAAAATATGGATTACAAACCTTTTTTGATGTTTGCATCTTATTATTAATATATGTGATTAGGAGCTTCCATTTTCAAAATATTTGTATTATCTTTTTAGTGTCTTCCCACACATCCTTAGCTGCTATAACAAAATCCTCTTTAATCCATACATCTAAATACTTCATCTTATCATGCCTCCATAAGTATGGGTATTGGTGAACTAATTCATGTGTGAGTACATAGTTTACTACTATAGCCTTTGTTTTTATCTTCATTAAATTCATATCCTGGAAAACATGAAACTGTATCAAAATGTTATATAACACCAAAATGTTTTTTTCAAGTACAAGATAACATCATCTGCAAGTAACATTAACTTTTCTTGATGACATATCAGTTATATAACTGAATTTGTGAGTCCCTTTATTTGTCAGTGGCTTTAATATATAAGACAAATAAAAGAGAAAGGGGACACTCCAACCTTGTTTCTCTGTCCAAACACAGACTTGTCAGAGAGGAATCCTCCCACCTTAATTTTTGCCATGACCCCATCCTATACCTCCCAATTTAACCATAATTTTCAATCAGTTGCCCTGCCAATAAAATCCCAGCTGACTATATCAAATGCTTTCTCTGTATTAAGATCCATCAACATTAGCAGCTTTTTCTTATACTCTGCTTTCCTCTGGATCATCATTATTTTATTAATGTTGTCAAATGTTTATCTCCTCTCCATCAAACCACATTAATTTAAATCCACCAATTTTGGAAAAACTTTTACCATACTTTTAGCTAGTATAAATGTGAAGACTTTGGGTTTATAAGAAGCTGGCTCAGAAGGGTCCTTACCCTCTTTGGGTAATTCAAATACTTCAGTTTTCTTCCAAGATGCTGGTGCTTCCATCCCTTTTAAAATATTGTTAAACATAACCTTCCAGATCTTTATAATAGTCTTCCATCCCAATTTCCAAAACTTTACAGGAATACTATTTGTTCCTGGAGACTTCCCTGCAGATTCAGTATGCATCACCATTTTTATCTCATCTCTTCCTATCTTAGCTATTAATTCTTGAGCCTCATCTTCCTCTAACCTTGGCACATTTAACGCTCTCATAAATATTTACATTTACATGTTTTCTTGATTTCCACATTTCTCTTTTTTATACAGATTTTTATAGAATTTCGAAAATATTTCTAATACTCCTAAAGGGTATCTAGTTATTTTTCTAGTCATAGGCTTTGTATGTTTGGTGAGAACCCTTTCTGTTTTATGTTACCTTAGTCATTGTACTTAAAATGTTTGTGCTGTGGAGTTATCAAAAAAAAAAAAACATGCTTAACAGTAACCTTTCTAAACTCACACAGTTTAACCAAATGCTCCCTTGTTTTTCCTTTAACATTCAACATTTACTCCTCTTCTTGTTTCACATGATTCCCTTTCATCTGCAGTACTCTAAACTTTGAGTTCACTCTTATCAGTGAACTTATGAGCATTGTACTAGATTACAATTTCATATATTTCGAGGGGGAATATTACCGGCAAAATAAAGGTGTGGCGATGGGAGCAACCAGTGCCCCTTTATATGAAAATCTAGTAATACTGGATTGGGAAGATGAGGTTATTTTTAAAAGTATGTGGATGGAACACATCAGATGTTATATTCGATTCCTTGATGATGTGTTTATTTTATGGGAAGGCAGTGATCAAGAGGTTGATGACTTCATTGGATATCTGCACACATCCAGTTCCTTTCAGAAATTTACATATCATTCTAGTAAAGAAGGAATTTCATATCTGGACACCTATATTTCCCTAACTTGCAAGGGATTTAAGTCTAGAATTTTTAGGAAGGATACATTTAGCAACTCCTATTTGGAGTACAGCAGTTGTCACCCCCACAAACAGAAGAAAAATATTGTCAAGGGTCAATGTATAAGAGCAGCCCGTATGACATCAGACCATTCAGAAATGTTACAGGAGTTACAATATATAGGAACATTGTTCAAGGAAAGAGGATACCCCACTTCAGTGGTGGAAGATGCTGTTACATATGTCAGCAGTGAGTGGGGAAGAAAATATAAGCCACTACTAGGTGTGGAATTGAGTAAAGGTATCCAGAAAGGGAAGGAGATGTATGCAAAGGAGTTGAGTAAAGCATGTATTTTGCCTTACAACAAGAACACGACAGATGTTAAGAATATTATCATGAACAATTGGAGTATTTTGAAAAGTGATCAGGAAATTTATGGATTGGTGGGGGATAGACCCAGGTTTGTGCATAAAATAGGATGTAACATGAAAAGGAAACTTCATAAAGGCAATCTGCAGATACAGCCATGCAGGAGTGGTACTACCAAGTTTGGTAGATGTAAACAGTCTTTTGCCATACTAGAAGAACCCACCTTGAGTGTAGATAATAAGTGCCAAACAGTAATAAAATTCAAGAAAGGGAATTGTCAGACTATGAACGTCGTATACTTGCTCAGTGTACCAGATGCCCCAGTTTTTATGTGGGTAAAACTGGGAGGCACCTTAAGGACAGGATATATGACCACTTGTATGCCATCAGAAAAGAGGATGTCAACAATGCTTTATACAGGCACATTAGGGACATTTCTGAGTGTGATATGTTTAAATTTGCATTGTTGGAAGTCTTGTACCCACATAATGGGGGGGGATACAAAAGCATTATTAAGTGAAAAAGAAGTGAGATGGCAAATATTACTGAATGCTACTACCCTGCCTGGTATAAATGATAATATACCTGTAAAACCTATAATTGAAGCTAGGATGTGACTTATGTATACAGGTATTTTTACAGGTACTCGCATATTTATGAAGGGGAAATGATGTCATCATGTGAGTCACTTTAAGTTCAAACACCAGCCTGTTATTGGTTGTATGTATGTATTTAAATCTTTAGTTCATTGATCAAAGTGTTCTGATGAAGTCTATTTTTAGATGAAAACGCTCAACCAAAGTTTTAATAAATTCTATTTTTATTTATTAACTGTTATTCGTGCAGTGGCATTCATGGTATCCACAGTAGTTAACTGTGTGTTTGATATTATAGTTGGAACTACGTGGCTTTGTTTGTAATTATTCTAAATAACTCATATTATTTATTTTGGTATACATGGATTTGAGTGAATGGCAGATAGCCAATCGGAAAACGTTCAACAGCAGTTCTGCGAATGCGCAGCATTGCGAATACAATGTAGCCGAAACGCAAAATATCCCCCTCTTTTTGAACCATGGCAGTGCTTGTTTAGGTGGTAGAGTGGCCGGCAATGTCGAATTACAATTTTTTTATGACATTCTGAGCGTTCGACACCTGGAGTTTTGACATATAGGTTTGGGGAAACCGGGTTTCGACTACCGGTTGCTCTGTCATATGCATGTATTCCTTTATTTCTCATATCTCTTTCTCTTTCACTTAAACCATATTCTTAAATTCCATTTTCATTTTGTCCCACTCAACAGATATCCTTCCTGAAGATATTTCTGTTT
Source organism: Protopterus annectens (assembly GCF_019279795.1). NCBI lineage: Eukaryota > Metazoa > Chordata > Ceratodontiformes > Protopteridae > Protopterus > Protopterus annectens. The sequence goes on from NC_056725.1 coordinate 1,915,853,209, forward strand.
TGTATAACAGCCCTTGAATCATTTCCCCTATCCATTCCTTAAATTCTTTTCTTTTTAATAGGTAAACAGGAAAGCACCAATATCTCATTTTACTTGATTACTTTGCATCTTTATCATAGTTGTTATTGGCACGTGGTCAAAATAGTTAGTGGATGTGTTTCAGAACTTTTAATTAAATACCCATAGTCATGTGAAATATAATGTCTGTCCAGTCTAACCCAGTTATTGAACATTGAGGAATAATATATAAATCCCAAGTTTATACTAATAATTTCATATCTTCTGTCCCAAATATTCTCATATATTTTTTCAGGAATCTATCTTCCTCTGTTGTATTTCCCTTCTAGGTTACCCATCTTCACTATTGCATATCAGCTTCCAGTACCCACTTATGAGTAATATTCACTGCTGGAAGCTAATTACTTCTCTCATAATTCTCTTACATTCCTTAACAGTAGTTTAAGGTGGAATATAAATACATGACAATATAATCATTTTTCTCTGCCAGTAACCAGCCCCTCATTGCTATAAATCTACCATTGTCTTTCTTGTCCTCTATCATTATTGGAGCCCTTATTGCAGTCAGTATTACCACCCCATCATTTTCTATTGCCCATGACACTCTGCTGAATAACTGTCCTGAAATCCTTTCTGCATCAAGTTTACATGCTCAGTTCTAAGTATGCCTCCTGTAACATTGCTATTTCTGCCCTACATTTCTTAATATAATTCACTCCTCTTTGCTTCTTGTCCATATCTATAATGCCATTAACATTCTCTGAAATGATTGATAAGGCAGTCTTCTGTTAAGGCGGTATTACTTTCACATACTTTAAATGACAGCTTTTTGAATATGTTTCTAGCTTGCCAGTTTCATGCACACATTAATGTTTGACAGGCTAATCTTACATACAATTGCATCTTCTCTTCTTTGTTTGGACATGTCACATTTTCCAAACCACCACACTGGTAATAAAATCGATTCTTTTTACTTCCAACCACAACAGGTGAGTGCTTTCGTCTAATAGATAGACTTCATCAGATCTGATGAAGTCTATCTATTAGATGAAAGCGCTCATCTGTTGTGGTTGGAAGTAAAAAGAATCAATTTTATTACCAGTGTGGTGGTTTGGACTTTGTTTCTTTACTACTTGGTTTGGTATCAGTTCGATTTTCTGTTGGACATGTCACATTTTCCCAGACTTTGTGTTTCAAAAACTGTACATTTTAATTTTTAACCACCCAGACCCCTTTAATTGATAGCAACCACACACAACTATATGCACTTTCTAAAAGAGAAAGTATCCCTCCATATATGGACAGCTGCCTCAGTCTGTAGACTGATAGTGTAGAATTTGCCTATGAACAAGATTGATATTACTAGTAATGCATCTGGTTGTATTCCCTTCAATGTATCAGACTTAATTTATTTTCACTGAACTGCTTGTCACTTCTTTAAGTACTAGTTTTAGTAACTACCCATACAGATGCCTCAAAGTTAAGGTTCAGTTATTTCTTGATTTCTTGCCTGTGCCTGCAGACAGTTTGTTTGTCACTACAATGCTCTGCTGGTAAATAAAAAAAGACCAGCTAATGTTTCTGCAACTGCATGACAAGCTCATCTCAAATATTTAAAAACAATCATTTTATGTGATTGTAGTGAACATGTCTACCTGTATGCATAACACCAGGGGAACCATCATAATTTGATATGCATATATGATCAGTTCACCTCTCCTCTTAGCAGCCCAAGACTACAATGTTATATACTCGTGTCTAGCCTTTATCCTTTTACAGTATAAACCTCAGAAACATTGCAGTTGAAAAAAATGTACTTTCTTACTTTAGCATCACTGACATTAGCAGCAGTCACTGATGAGACTCCTTTCATTTCACATTTAAAGTATCACTGATATTTTCAACATTTAAACATATACTGTTTGAAGCTAGTGTACTCACCCTGGCATCTTGTAAGACACGCTAACCTGTTCCTGTGCAGCTGTACATTCTCTGCTATAGCTTCTGGAGCTTTGGAGACAGAAACAGGAGTGTTTAAGATCTATGGGCACTAGACACTGAGAATGTGTATGTGTAGGTAAGACAAAGGTTACTTACAGTACATTTGTGGTGCTGCAGCTTTAACCTAAGCCTCCTACTGACTAAAGAGTTTGGGATGGCATTGTCTCATATTACTATAGTGGTGATGAAGACATTGCTCACCTGTGCATGGTATGCCTGCCACACCTGTGACAGCCTTTGCCACAGCATTCTATGGCTATGTATTATATTGTATGCTATTATACCCCTCCTCAAGTTGCCACTGGCTGAGATCACTGTGTACGAGGTACAGGAATATTTTTGATTCCTCCAAACACCATCTCTGTGCCCTGAAAGGTGTAGTTCCTTCACCCTTGAGAAGTCATGGTTGTTGTATACTTTGCAAAAAATGTGGCTTGTGCCTTGTGGCCACACCCTATGCCATTTTGCCAACTGCCACATAGCATGTGATAACTAATTTGCACAACTCATCATGGGCCAACCAAATATGTGTACTGTACTACATTATATGAACACTGGACTGTAAGGTGTGAAACATGGTTCTGTAGAATTCAGTATGAAGTTTGAGCAGTCAGTGGGTCATGGAAGTTAAGTGATTCAGATACAATAATTGGATGAGCCCTCATTTGCATAACCATCATGCCCAGACACCCATGTTTATGAGATATAAGCGTAAGGGAAGGCAGTGAGTCTCACTGCACTACAGAAGAATTCATAGTGCAAAGCATCGATGTGCAACAGGTGGCTCCACTAGTGATTGATTAGAGGTGCTGGATAACAGCTTCTGTAAGGTAAGTCTACTTTTTCAGCTTTGCTTTTACATGTATGTTAATGTTAGCTGTTGTGTCACTTAACTATATAATAAAGTAGCTTTCACACTACTTCATAGATTCATAGATTATTACTAGGCTAATGACCCCAGGGGGCCTTTCTAAGCCTAAACACGTTTTCCAGAAAGAATAATGATGTCTTGTATCCAACTAGGATATTGAGAGACAGGCATTTATAAGCTACCTGTGTCCATAAGGGACAGGGGTGCCAAGCCCGGTGTAAATTTCCTATTCCCCATCTACTGGTCTAGGTTACACTTAAACTGAGTAATAGACGAACTCAGCATCACATGGATAGGAAGCCTGTTCCATAGGACAGGCAGTCTCTAGGACACATACCTGTCTCTCCAGCATGATCTGTTTAAGTCATAGACAAAATTCAGGTCCTTAGACATTGTATTTCTGATACTCTTTGACTTATGAATATGCAGAAGATTCATAAGTGTGGGGTTTGCGGATGCTTTGTAAGCTAGGCATATATCACCCCTTAGCAAGCTATAGGAGAGTGAGTAGAGGGAAATGGCTTTAAGGCACTCTGCATAAAGCTTGCTTGGAAGACTTATTATACTGGTGGAGGGAGAATGGCAGTACAAGGGTAAGGCAGTGGCTGTGCTGAAGGGCAATTAAGCCTAATGGGAAGCACACGCTGTAGCAAGTACTAGAAGCACAACTGAATGCATTCAGGCTGGTCTTGAAGTTTGTGTCAAACTATTTACCTGTTGCATTTGTTCTAAGTATACTGCATTTGCAAAAGTGTTTTTCAAAATGAGAGGAAACAATCATGTCACCTTTTTAAATGGAGTGTGTCAAAGGAAAAAAACTTCAAAGACCAATACACGTAAGGTTCAGTTAAGGCACTTTAATTTACTTGCAGCAAGGAGACAAAAACATGCAAATACAAGGATTTGTCTAACTACTAACAGGAAGTATGTTCATTCTTATACTATTTTACAAGACATGGCCTTCTAAGCTGACGTAATCAAGCACAACTTTCAGTATTGTTCTACAGCAGATGTTACTTCAGATTTTCTGCTGACATGACTAGATTTGTGAGAAACCTTTGAGAAAAACAACCTGGCCTTGGTGACCATTAATCCGTTTACAAGCGTCTATTGTACAGTGTTACATTTCAAGGTACTTTTCTAATTCAGATACAAGCAAATGCTGATTGCAGGTTCATATTTTCAAGCAGGCTTTGTACTAATTATCTGTAACTTCTACAGCTGTGTATTTTCTCATGGCACAGCGGAACTTCTTGTCTAAGTTTCATACAAGTAGTATTGTTCTATTCATTTTCCTAACGCAAGCAGAAATCACCTGCTTCTCAGTAAATTTCCAAGGCACAAGCAAGATTTTAGCTAACAGCACAAGGTCAGAAAGCAACTGCAGTTTGTACAGATTTATGCAGTATGAAATAGAATAAATGTGTTAACTCTTTTCAAGCTTCTAAATGCACTAAGCATATTGCTAATACACACATTAATACATATTTTTCTAACATTTCCCCCCATTAATACTTTTATTCTATTTTCAAAATAAGCATAAACAGTTTGTTTTCTTCTCCTAACCTCGTCCACTCAGGATTTGCAGTTAAGAGAGTCATTCAGTTTAGACTTATGAAAGCTTTTTAGTCTTTTAACAGTTCTTCAAACTCAGTACTTTGATATAAGGTTGCAGAAACTGAAATGTCTATAAGGTCTTTAATCAGTCTTTTCATGCAGGGGATACCACAACAAACACATACTCCCAGTAGGAGCATACCTACACAAATGGCAATCAGGATGTTCATTAGGATGGTACCCCACCTCCCAAACCATTTCTGGAAAAAGTCCATCAGTGGGTTTGGGCCTGGTTTGGTCATGGTCGACACTTGCTGAATTACCTCAAGATGATTGTCTATTTTGTGTTTATGGTCAGGAATATATGAACAGCATTCTTCTTGGATTAAAGTGCACATACCACCTCTCGCCGCTAGGGTGAAGTAGAGAGCCATGCGGTTTTGGAGCACTACAGTTCTCATAGCATTCAGTTCATCAGTCACCAATTCGAGAGCAGAAGAAGTTTTGACAGTTTTCTCAGCTCCCAGATCGATTTCACTGCTCCATATGCTGGTAATATGCCTACCCACGATATAACGCTATCACTCAAGTCCATGTGTGTCAGTCTAGAGAGTGATGGTCTTTCCAACGTGCATCGATTTGTCCCACTGGATTTACAGGTTTCTTGACGACTTCTCGGACATTTCGAATTTTCCCATGAGGCAAAACTGCAGTGTGGCATATGGCCAGAACCAGGTAACCCAAAAAACAACTGCCAGACCAATTCTCAGGTAACCATTTGTATGCCTTTCTGCCACACACAAAATAACAATCCTCTACTTTAGTAGTAACCTTGCTATGAATGTACACTCGCCTGCATGAAACATTTTTCTATCAATTATAGACAGCTGTTTATAAAGAACAGAATTATGTTTTACTTCATCAAGTGTTTTGTGCATCAATCCAAGAAATGAATCATAGTTTGTATTACAATAAAGATCTACTTTGTTACCTTTAGTGTAACATCTATAAGGAACAGTCACATTGCAATTGCTCCAACCCACCTGAACAGTATCATTTTTATAAAAACGCACGGTTCCTTTTTGTGGAACAGACAAGTGCAATACTATTTTATCTTGTGCTGTAATGGTTGAAGTATCATAAATAAAGTTCTCCCATGTCTCATTGACCCCTAGGGGGACTGTAGTCATTAATAGCCCTCCGTATGCTGTCTGCAAAGCTGTGCAAATCCAGCAATTTGAAACATTGAAAGTCTCAGCATACACATATTTAATTGCCTGGTAAGTGTTAAAGTTTGGATGCCAGTTTATGAGTAACGCTTCAGGTTTATTCAGTTCAGTCTGTGTGGCTGGGAAAAGAAAAGGCCACAACAAAAGGATTATTGTCACTAATACAGTTAACAGGATGATTATGCAATACTTCTGAGGAAAGGGTTGTTCTGCATTCCTGTTTCTTCTGGACTCTATCATTTTTGCTCTTGGCATGTAACAAGATTTTTGTCCAGTTCAAAGTTTTTAACTAATTTACAGTGCGTCAGGTGGATCCAGAAGGCACGATCCACAATTCTGAATGCGGTGGGTGTTGACAAAAGCACTCGATATGGACCTTCCCAGTTTGGAGATGCCCAATTGTTCCTCTTAACTATCTTCAGCCAGATCCACGCTCCAGGGGGCACTGCCACTTCTGATGGTCTGGTTCGTTCTTTATCTGAAACAGAATTTAACTGCAACAAATGTTTAGAATTTAACAAATTACGCATATACTCTGCTAATGTACTGTCAGCTTCCTGGTCTGCGGGCGTGAGAAATTTCCATTGAGGTATATAGTAAGCCCTTCCAAAGAGCTTTTCAAAAGGAGTCAATCCTTTTGCATTCGGAACAGTTCTCAAGCTCAACAGTGCCAGGGGCAGACAGTACACACAGTTTCTCTGCGTTTCTGTTATTAATTTTCTTAGCTTACTCTTTAAAATCCCATTATGCCTCTCTACTAGCCCTGCTGATTGTGGGTGATACGCACAATGATTTTTTAGAGAAATACAAAAATGTTTACTTAACTGCTGTATGGTCTGATTCACGAAGTGTGTGCCGTTGTCACTGTAGATCCTTTCCAGAATGTCGAATCTACGGATGATTTCTTTAACAAGAACTTTGGCCACCATCGTAGCATCTGGATTTTTAGTCGGAAAGGCTTCCACCCATCTCGAAAACATATCTACAATGACAAGACAATACTTCTTATTTTCACATTTATTCAACTCTATGAAATCCATACAAATAGTATGAAACGGATATGGTGGTGTAGGGAAACTCCCTTGCTTGGGCTTTAATGCCCCTTGTGCATGATGTTTATTACAGATGTGGCATAACAAACAAAATTTTATAGAGTAGTTTGTAAATCCATATGTCATGAACACTTGGTTCACCAGCTGTACCATCCCCCCTGTTGAGGCATGGCACTGCCCATGGCTCAACAAAGCTGCATATCTAAACAAATTAGACAGCAATATCGGTTTTCCTCCTTTAGAGATGTACAGCCCCTTTTCGAGAATTGCTCCTCGTTTTACCCATCTTTGTTTTTCAGTTTGCGGAGTAAGTGTTTGCATTGTCTTTAACATTTCTAAGTCTAAAATCTCAGAGGGTTGTAGTTCCTCATTCAAAAGAAATACTTCTGAAGCTGCCTGCTTTGCAGCTCTATCAGCTCTCGCATTACCTTTTGAAATCCTGTCCTGTTGCTTGGTATGAGCTGTGCATTTACAAATAGCTACTTTCTGAGGTAACTGAATAGATTCTAAAATATCTAAAATAAACTGTGCATGATTGATTGGTTTGCCAGTAGATGTTATTATTCCTCAATTTTTCCACTGTTGCGCAAAAACATGTACAGTAGAAAAAGCATACTGGCTGTCAGTAAAAATGTTTATACATTTACCCTTTGCTAAGGTACATGCCCATGTCAAGGCAATCAATTCTGCTGCCTGTGCAGATAAACTATGTGGTAAAGATTTTGCTTCTATTATGTCAGTATCAGAAACTACTGCATATCCTACTAGGTTCTGTCCTGCAGGATCCCTTTTGCATGAGCCGTCCACGTAGTATGTCACCTCGGCATCATCCAAGGGAACATCCGTAACATCTTTTCTAGGCAATGTCTTTTGCTCAATCACCTGCAGGCAGCTGTGTTGTGTGCCATCTGCAGGGGTTGGGAGCAAGGTAGAAGGGTTCAAAGTCATACATCATTCAATTGTCATATGAGGTTGGCTTAACAATATAGTCATACAGGAAAGATGCCCAGCAGGGGAAAGATATGCTACCTTCTCTTGTAGTAAAATAATTGTGACTGCATGAGGCACTCTCAATGTGAGAGGTTGGAACAACACTACTGAGGCCGAAGCCTGTACTGCCATTGCAGCTGCAACTACTGCCTGTACACAGTGAGGTAAAGACCGTGCCACTGGGTCCAGTTGTGATGAATAATAAGCAACAGAGCGTTGCTTGTCCCCATGCTGCTGTGTTAACACTGATGTCATATAACCTTGCTTACAATCTACAGTTTGGAAAAAACGTTTATGCTAGTTTGGTAATCCCAAAACTAATGAGGATGCTATTAACTGTTTCAGTTTGCAGAAAGCAGATTCTGCTTCTGGTGTCCATTGTAACAAATCCTGTGCTGCCATAGGCTTTTTATAAATCAGGTTAGTCAACGGTGCAGATTTCAAGGCATAGTTTGGAATCCAACTCCGACAAAAATTAGTTGTACCCAGGAAATACATCATTTCCTTCTTGGTAGTGGGTTTTGGTGCTTGCAAAATCGCTATTTTTCTGTCTTCATCTAATGTCCTACCTTCCTTGGATATTACATACCCTAGGTATTTAACTTGTTTTTTCCAAAGCTGCAGTTTATTTTTGTTTACTTTATGCCCTTCAGTGGCTAAAAATTGTAATAGCGCTATGGTATCCTCTTTACAATCTTGCTGGGTGGGGGACGCCAGCAGGATATCGTCAACATAAAGCAAAATCTGACTACCTCTTGGTGGGGTGAATCCCGCCAAGTTGCTTGCCATTTCTTGTGAGAATATTGTTGCACTTTCACAGTACCCCTGTGGTAGTCGTATATATGTATACCTTTTCCCCTGAAATGTGAATGCAAACTAATGCTGGCTGTCAGGGTGTATCGGTATCGAAAAGAACGCATTGCTGACATCTACCACAGAAAAATATTTCTGTTGAGGTTTTAAATCATTCAACAGGGTGTGTGGGTCTGGCACCGTAGGTGCCCTTGGTATTACTGCATCATTTACAGCTTGTAAATCTTGGACCATACACCACTCTCCATTCGCTTTCTTAACAGGAAATAAGGGTGTGTTACATGGTGAATCAGGAGATTCCACCAGCACCCCTTCCTTAAGTAAAGCTGCTATAATAGGTTTGATTCCTACCTCTGCATCTTTTCTTAAGGGATACTGTCTCTTTTGTGGTCTGAATGCTGACTTTGGCGTAATAGTAACTGGTCCTGCTGCACGAATAAGTCCTACATCTGATTTTCCTGTCGATCAGAGATTTTCTGGTATATTCTGTAAGGCATTCTCTTCCTCCTTCAATAGGAGTGCCAATCAGCTGTCCTTGCTAGGCTGCAAGTGTACAGCTGGATGGGTCTGAGTTATCCAATTCAGCTTCTGCATTTGTATTCCCTGTTCTGCCAATTCTAACTCTGTCTGTTTTTCCCATCTCGTGACTTTCTCTCCTAAGTCTACCCATTTTACATTCTTGTCCTTAGTTAAGCTAACATGTGGTAATTGATTAGATTTATAAAGTGCAAAGAACTCCTGGGGCAACGAACAGTTGGCTACACTGTTCTTCTGTGTCCCAGTACAGGTTACGTAATACCAATCTGTTTGCACGATTTCTAAACAATTCTTGCTCATATTCCTTATCAGGTCCTGGTGTATTACAATAATACAGAGTACAGTGCAACAAATGCTGTTTATCAATGTCAAGGGAGGGGAACTTGCTGACGGCTACGTTCATCAACTCTTCGGTCACTGCCCCTGGACCAGTCATAACCAAGTCCTGGCTGTACCAATAAAACATTTCACCCTCAGATTGCACTGCAAAGGTATCAATTTGTCGCTGTGCTTCCATACCCTGCATAGTTGGAACTACTGCTATACCAAATAACTGCATAAGGTCTCTGCCCAAGAGGTTTACTGGACATTTTGCAGATACAACAATTTTGCTTTTCTGGGTCAATCCTGAAACAGGATCAGTTATCACAATATTACAGGAGAGGGGCTCCTGATAGAGCTGTCCATTAGCTGCTTTCACTAATATGTAATCAGGTGACTCTGAATTCTCTGGCAGTTTGGAGGGATGTACCAGGGTCCGTGATGCCCCTGAGTCACACAAGAATCTGACTTCCCTCCCTTCTACCAGGAGTGTAACTTCTGGTTTTGTGTCTGCTAAATAGTCACATTCTCTACTCTCTCTATCACATACTCATTTGTCCTTTCTCTGCTATCCCCTTCTACTGATTCCTGACTACCATATTGTCAGTCCTCACCCTCCTTATCCTCTGTGGTTGCCTTCTTGTTTTTCTTGCAATCCCTTGCCAAGTGTCCCTTCTTACCGCATTTAAAACATTCACCCCTTTTCTTTTACCCTTCAAAGTCCTCTGATCGTTGATCAGATTGTTTGTTCCCCTGGACATTTTTCTTGCCCTTTTTCCCAGACTGTACTACATATACTTCTGCTCCATCTTCTACAGAAAATACTTGGGCTTTATTTTCTTTTTGCTATTAAAATGCCTTTCGGCATATCTAGCATATTCACGCAATGACTGTAACCTGCTTGTACGATGATCTACCATGTGTTTTGTAATAAAGCTGCTTATAGGTGCAATACTACCTTTCAAAAATGCATTCTTTAACTGCTGCTCATCTGGGGAATCGTGTGTCTGATCTTCAGGAACCTACATTTCACAATGGTTATTAAAACATTCTAATAGTCTGGCATAATATCGGTCAGTAGCTTCACCTTCCTGTTGGATGCATTGATTAATGCAAGTCCAGTCTTCCCTAGGCTTCCATTTCTCAGAGATTCGGTCTGTAAGACCTTTCACTCTATTGTCCAACTCTGCGCTGCTATGTGGGAGGGGCCTGAGCGTAATATCACAGGGATTCCAGTCGCCACTAATCATGTGCCAATCTGGTCCCACAATTTGTCTGACTACTTTTTCTACCTCTTCTCCGTTTAAATTATAACTCAGCCTCAATCCTTGCAAATCTTCTAAGAACTTTCTAAAATTAACTTTTGGATGGGGAATTCCCTCAGTAGCTTTCCGGATGTCTTCCGGAGTCCAGGGTCTATACACTAAAATAGTTGGGTCCTGACCTTCTTGCCCTGCCTGAGGATTAGGCACTTCTATAAGTGGGCATATTTCTTCTTCACTCATAAATCACGAATTTTTACCCATTTGATATAACTCAATGTCCCCTTTTGAGTTTCCTGCCCGTGTTCGAGACCTGGTCTCGACGGGATCTCTAATAAACGGTTTCGCTTTTGTAGTGCCTCTACTTATAGTGACAGCAGGATATCGCAGGGGTGGACTAACTTGTTCACTTGCCTCATATTCTGCTAAGGGAGGTGGAGGGGCCGACGCTATTACTAAGTTATTGTCCTCCTTATCTAAAAATATTACTTTTGAATTATTACTCTTTTGTTCCCTTTGGTTTACTTCCTCAATCCACCTGTGTGCCTGAGGAATTCCCAACTGATGTTGCTTTTTTACCCGACCTCTAGAATCGGTTTTAAGCTGTTTGACAAGTTTGACAAGTGAGGATTTTTCTAGTTTACCATCAAATTCATACTTATTAAACCATTTTGAGTAGTATTTAATATTATCAGCACGCTGTGACTGCATGTATTTCGTGTCTTCTGTTAATGGCGGATTTTGGGACCTTTTTGTACAATTATTACCCATTTTTGTTCTACCCTTTTAATCGTCATGTAACACCTTATTTTTAATGTGGTACCACGGATGTTTTTATAGTCTCTTCAGAATGACTGCCTACCTGCTCTGTTTCCCTGATCTATGACAAGACAGTAATCTTTCTGTCCCTGACTTATAAATAAAGTCTTAACAGAACAAATACAAATCTAGTCCCTGATCTAAAACAGAAAAAGAAGGTAGATTCACCTTACCTGAGCCTTCGTGATTGATCACCTGGTTCGAGTAAACCTGTCCTTCAGTCGCAGATCAGAAAGTGGCTGGCCTCTTTTGTACGACAATTCAGTCGGAGGACTTTTCAGATAAGAAGAACCGATGTGGTTTCTTCCCCGTACGGTTTCAAGCCACCTGGCCTGTCTGATCCGAGGCGAAGTGAAGGTTTCCGGTCCGAAGGACCAATCTGTCAAAGGAAAAAACTTAAAGACCAATACACGTAAGGTTCAGTTAAGGCACTTTAATTTACTTGCAGCAAGGAGACAAAAACATGCAAATACAAGGATTTCTCTAACTAATAACAGGAAGTATGTTCATTCTTATACTATTTTACAAGACATGGCCTTCTAAGCTGACGTAATCAAGCACAACTTTCAGTATTGTTCTACAGCAGATGTTACTTCAGATTTTCTTCTGACATGACTAGATTTGTGAGAAACCTTTGAGAAAAACAACCTGGCCTTGGTGACCATTAATCCGTTTACAAGCATCTATTGTACAGTGTTACATTTCAAGGTACTTTTCTAATTCAGATACAAGCAAATGCTGATTGCAGTTCATATTTTCAAGCAGGCTTTGTACTAATTATCTGTAACTTCTACAGCTGTGTATTTTCCCATGGCACAGTGGAACTTCTTGTCTAAGTTTCATACAAGTAGTATTGTTCTATTCATTATTTTCCTAACGCAAGCAGAAATCACCTGCTTCTCAGTAAATTTGGACTGACTTGGTCCTGTTATGTAGCCAAAATCTACAGGAAGGCTACTTTTTCTAATTCTTTTTTTACATTTTACGAGTTGTCACCCTACCTTTCAGAAAAGAGCAGTTGTTAAAGGACAACTCATAAGGGCTGCCCATATAGTGAGCCATGATTTTGATTTTTTTAGTGAATGTGGACAATTAAAGAGTATGTTTTTATGTCGTGGCTATCCTATGAAAATGTTGGATGACCTTATTGAGGAAGTATCGAATAAACATATTAATAGATTTTATAAACCACTTCTACAAGTTAAGAACTTCCATGATCAAGTTATTGATTTAGTTTCTGACAACAACTTTAAGAGCCAACAACATGACACCTGCGACACTACACAATGCCCCAGATTTATTACTACTTTCAACATCGATAGTAGTAGTTGTTGGAACATTATTAGAAAAAACTGGGAACTATTTAAAGTAGATCTGAATGTTTTTATGAAGCTGAGTCATAGTCCTCAAGTTACATACAGGAAAGCCAACAACTTAAAAACAATGTTCGAGTACCAACAACGTTTGCAGTCTAGGATTTTTGGTACACTTAAATGCCAAGCATGTAATTATTGTAAATATATTATTGAATCTAATAGGTTCATAGTACACAACAGACAGTTTAAGTCAAGGTGTAGAGCTAATTGTAACACTACTATGATAGTTTATTTAGCTCTATGCCAAAACTGTTCAGCGTTCTATGTAGGTAAGACGGAGCGAAAGCTCCGTGAACACATGTATGAACATATCTACGCTATTAAGAAGGTGAAATCAGATAATACTTTGGCTAAACATGTACTTGCTTTTCCTGACCACAATTTTAAATGTATGGTTATTGATCATGTTTGCCGAGATATCAGTGGTGGCCCAGTACAATTTAGACTAGAAGAATATGAGCTATACTGGCAGATAAGACTTAATGCGTACCATTTTCCTGGTTTAAATGAACACTGTTCTATTTCAAGTGTTCTTAAATTACTGAGTTTGAAAAGATGACTGTCTTTTGTCAACATTCTCGGATGAGAATGTTGATATTGTTGTATTAATATAGATAATATTTTTAGTCTATACATAGCATTTTATCGAATTTCAACATGTCAGTTGTTGACGATTTGTTATATCCTTACATACTTATAAATACAAGTTCATTATATGCTTTTTACATTTAGTTTTCGATTAACTATGGCACTACTGTTGTGCTCAAGTTTTTTGAACTAGGGTATATTTGCCTTTAAATGTAGTTGAATTGCTTAATTGTTTTTAATTGTTTACAGCACTTTTTAATTGTCCTGTGTTACTTAAATAAGACTGCTTTTTACATTGCATTATTGTCTGAGGAAGTTTGCCTAAGAAGGCAAAGGAAAAGCGCTTCACATTATTAAAACTTTTGTCTTAGTAGCTCGGACTGCCGTTTTCGTCATTTCAGCTTTTTCTTTTTTAGTTTTCACATTCCTTGTTTAAGAAATCACCTGCTTCTCAGTAAATTTCCAAGGCACAAGCAAAATTTTAGCTAACAGTACAAGGTCAGAAAGCAACTGCAGTTTGTACAGATTTATGCAGTATGAAATAGAATAAATGTGTTAACTCTTTTCAAGCTTCTAAATGCACTAAGCATATTGCTAATACACACATTAATACGTATTAAATTTCTAACAAGAGTGTAATGGCTGTCAGACTGTGAGTGATGTTTTTTCAGTAATGTTATGGGCCTGACATTAATTCAACAGTCTGGATAGACAAATATGACTGCCAGATGCACCAGAAACATAGTATATTGACAAGGTGTATAACAGTGTGGTAAGGGGATGCACGGAGCAGTCATGACCATCATGATAATATCAATGTTTTCCATGCCTTCAGAACAATGCTAAAAAAAGCAAAAGAACACTGACTCTGCTGAGAATGGTAGTCATAAATTAAAATTCTGTGAAACAGAGAATGAGGTGCTACTTCAGGCCCTCCATTTTCATGGTCAACAGCTCTTCTGGCAGGATGCTGCCAATTGGGCCTCCTTAGACTGTGCCTGAAAAGATCTTGTGATGCACATTAATTCATTGGTGGCTAGGACCATATGCATGAAATGGCTCACTGAACTTGCTTATGCAGTGGAAAAAAAAATATTGCCTGCCATGGTAAAGTAGGTCAGTGGGAGATGGGCTGTCAGTAGAGCCACTTCTAATGAAGAGTAAAGTTAAACACCTATGGGATAATATAGCTATGTGACAAACAGGTAGAATGGCTAGGCTTAAAGTGTTCCACCATTGAAGCAATGAACCTGTGAATGAGTTTCTGTCTTCTCTCAGAGGCAGTGACACTTCCACAGGGTCCCTTATTGTGGTGATAGACATTGGTACAGAGCTTCATCAAGATATAAGGATATTCATTTGGAGATGCCCAAGGTACATAGTGGTGTTACTCTATAAGAGTACAACTAGTTTCTGTTGTCCTGTTATTCACTGGCCAACTTAGTAAAGCTGTCTGCTTATACAAGAACATCAGGAATTTAGTCTACATGCCCATCTGCACAAGGTAAGGCATTTAAATGTTTGGTTTGAAAACACTAGTATTACTGCATTTGGTTCTGATGTATGCTTCCAGATTATACTTACATGGGGTGTTGTGGCTTGAGGTGTTCACAGCTGATTCTCTGTCTAGCACCACCACTGTGAAACTGCCATTACTTGACATCAGAGGCTCTGCAACCTCTGAGGATAATGGCAGAGATGAGTTGGCATGGTCAGGCAGTACAGATTGTGAGTGTGTTGGACAAAGGAAATGTGACCACCGGATGCCCTGTACAGCCAATGGACATGGCTTCTGTGCCTGCTGACACCCAGGAGACACACACACCAAACAGGGAGAAGAGGTTAATACCACCTCAACCATTTCAGAGTCAATAAAGCTAATTCAAAGTGCAGGAAATGTCCTTGAGAAATGCACGTCCCATATGTTTAGTTTTATGATCATAGGAGTTACAAGCCAACTGAGCCATGAGATTATTTCCACCTTGTCAGTACCCACCCATCAGGCCTTGCCTCTCTTATCAAGGAGGACCAGGCCAGTCACACCAGGAGTAAATTTATGAATACTCATGCAGTTATCTAGCTACTTTTTAAATGCAGACAGTATGTCACACTGCTTAACTTTGAGATGAAAGTTGCTCCATTGAGGGGGATGGTATTCAGTGGCAAATCTATTGCTTCTCTTGTCTTATTTATTTGTTGGAATAGATTTATATCTCTGGCCCTAATGTGAGCTTGACTGTATGACTTATTGAGGTAAAAAAGTTCTTGGTCTACTGAATCCCTTATCAGCCTATAAACAAGGCACAATTGCTGCTAAGGTGTCTGTAGGAAGCTGAGTTCAGGGATAAGGCCTCCAGTCTTTCTTTGTAGTTCAGAACATTTAGGCCCCTGATTTTTTTAGTTATTTCCAATTGCTTGTTATACTTGATAAGGTACATATCAAAGGTGGGATTGTGTTCAGTGATGGGGTCTAATCAATGTGGAGTACAAGGAAAGGAGGACTTCTTTTGGTCTGGAAGAAATAGCTTTTATTATGAGCTGTGCAAGGTTAAGGGATTTTCTAACCACTTTTGTGATGCGATGGTTAAATGTAAGGGAGATGTCCACCAACGTATTCAAGTTTCTCACAAGCTTTTTATTTTGAAATGGCATGTTATCTATGGCATAAGCTACAACTAGGGTGAGTTGCACTTTTTGGCATTGAGCTTGTACCTATTTTCAGTACAGCTCCTCCTGGAGTACTAGTATGTCACCGGTGGACTTGACAAAGACTTCCAGCTTGCAGTAATCCATGAACTTTATTAATCAAATATCCCTGTTTGATAAGTGGAGATCTGAGAAGTAAGTGCTGAACAACAAAGGTCCCAGCACAGATCCTTCAAGAACTCCACTGGTTGTCTTCATGCTCTCAGAGGACACACCCTCAAGTCTTAAAGTGTCTGTCTCTAAGCCAGTTTACTTTCTACCTAACCATATACAGGTCAATTTGGAGGTGTTTCAATTTGTTTATTATATTTGCATGTGGTATTGTATCAAATAGCTTGGTGAGGTCAAGGTATGCTTGATAGACTAAATCGCTTGCTAGAACATTCCATGTCCTTTTATGTTCACCTGCTGTACATCAGGCACCATCCATGAAAACTTCCTATCACTGCATGAGTGGTGGCCATGCTGACTGTGTACAGACTAGATCACAGTTACACATTACTAGGACTTCCACAGATACATTTGTTGTGTAGGTGTCTATGGCCAAGACAGGAAGTCCCTGGGGTGTGGCAATCACAACAATGACATGTTTGGTAATGGAGGTCATTCATGGTCATGCATAATGGTGAAATCTAGTCAGGACTTCTGGTAGAGGCAATGCTTATGGGCAGGTACATGTGCTAGATGCTCATCACTTCAGCTGCATGCCCTGACATGTCCAGTAGACTGATCCATAGTATTGTAACTACTCCTGATGCTGTGTCCAACAGACATACAGTCACACCGCCACAGCCTCCAGTACTTCACACATGCAGACATCAAGTGACACTAGCCCTTCACAAAATGTTTTAGATTAATTCCCCTCACCCCAAGTTACATACTCAAAGCCTCTACACACAAGTGCAGTCTTGTTTTTAATTGTCATCAGCACTCATACATTGCTAAGTTAAAGCCACTGCCTCTATGCCAGTGTCACTGTATACTGTATCCACCTCCATGTTGCATGTTCATCTCCTGTTGCTGGCTCCTCCGCTGACTGTTCATTTGGCTCAGTCTCCACTGCCTGATGTGCTGGGGGCTGCTCCTCCTACAACTGCCCACCCACTGTAACTAGCATCTAAGTATGACACTGTGTAATATTGCATATACTGAAAATAGTTTTGCACATGTGCCTGGATCATACCGAAGAGCACCTCCAGATGAATCCAGACAATGAAACCATACCTTCAGCAGTCCAAACATATACTCTACAATATCCCGTGTTTGTGATAGAGTATGGTTGTACCCTTGGTCAGCTTCATTCTATGGAGTTCTGATAGGTATCTTTAATCTGGGTTTCAGAACATGTGGCATCACCATTGAGGTGCCCCTTGAGAAAGTTATCCCTTGCAAACTGTTGGTACAAGTCTGGGAGTTGTGATAACTGACTTGGTGGCCTACCAGCAAACTTTAGATGATTCTCTGCTCATTAAAGACACCTGTCAGTTAAATAGGTTTTACACTTTGTGGTTTATATCTCCTTTCCAGTTCCCCAGGTGGGACTTTTCTTTCAATGTGGATGCAGTCTATGGCCCTCCAGTACCTCAAGACAATTGGCTATATCATAGTAGTCCTGCATGGTGTTGCCCCTCTTCTTAGGGGTATGTGGTGACCACATATGCTCCGTCACATGCAGCAGCATGGAATTGGGATTCTAATGGAGTAGTCTCAAGGCAGCTGCCTAAGATACCCCAAACCTGTCTCCAGTTGGCTAATAAAAGGTCTCTGTAGTAAGTATATGTAAAGCCACACAATACTTTGGTATCCACTGGAGTAGTTACTCCACAACTCCCATGGGCCTGCTGGTGAGGATGACACATGTCCACAATGTCTTGCATGGTGTTTCATCCCACACAGTACTGGTCCACAATGTTGGTGTCATGAAGAGCATGAAATGTTAGACACAATTAGATAACATGGTGCCTTCAAGGGTGTGACATGCACTACCTTGGCTCACAGATATTGCATATTAACTACTGCTGTAGCAACCAGTAACATACTTCTATGGTTCACTGTCATTAACACAGAGATTTAGTTGCATTCATTAACACTGGTGTTAGTGCTGTGTGACACAGTCTTTATACATCTCTGAACTGTTCAGCCATCTTGATTTGCCTCATTTGCATACATGATGGCACTCATTTTATTAATTTATTTTTATTTATTTATTTTACATTTGTTAACCGGGATAGTCCAGCTGGATATATGTCCATTTTCAGTGGAGGCCCGGGGAGAAAAGCTCCAAACAGACAATTTTTACAGAACATACAGACAAGCTTGGGTACATATTTCATCTAGATCCATAAGGGTATCTAGTTATTGACACTTAGGTATAAACTACAGATACTTAAGGTACAAACTACAGACAGATACATTTTACAATAGTCATTAAACAGTTTTACATTGTTCATACTAACACTGTTATATGTATGTTATCATACCTTTGATGTGGTGTACATTTATATGCAAGTAACCGATAGGACTCTAGTTTAGGACAATGGTTACAATAGTACTGGAGTGGATCCGGCATTAGTCTGGAGTTGAACAGGGACATAACCATTTGTTGTTGAGGTAGTTGTAGATAGCTTTTTTAAATGTAGGTAGTGAGATAATCAGGGATAAGGATGTAGGCAAGGAGTTCCAGATTTTGGCCACATAAGAAGAGTAAAGGGAGTCTCCAGCATGGTTGTTGGATCTAGTAACAGTTAACTGTAATTTGTCAGTTGAGTGGAGTTGCCTAGGACAGGAATATTGTTGGACAATGTTAGCCAGTGAGGGTTATATATTTTGTTGATGGAGTATCTTGTGAGTAGTAATCAGCTGATTATAAATAAGTAAGTTAGGTAGTTCCATCCAGCCCAATTGCTTTAGGTTTAGGCAGTGATGTGTTCTGTAGGAGCTGTTGTTAGCAAATTTGGCTATCTGACTGTAGCAGATTGTCATTTTATTGATTTCTGTCTTGGATAAGTTAATCAAGATGGGTGAGGCATACAGTAGTGTTGAGAGAAGGTGTGTACGTGCAATTGTAGTTCTAGCATTATGGGTCAGGAATGCTTTATGTTTGTAGAGGCTACCTAGCTTTTTGTTAGTATTTTTAATGGCC
Source organism: Protopterus annectens (assembly GCF_019279795.1). Taxonomy (NCBI): domain Eukaryota; kingdom Metazoa; phylum Chordata; order Ceratodontiformes; family Protopteridae; genus Protopterus; species Protopterus annectens. The sequence continues at coordinate 1,915,872,491 of NC_056725.1, forward strand.
AGATTGATGTGTACATCAAATTTGAGCTTTTTGTCAATAGTAATACCTAGTAGTTTTGTCTGGGCTTCAGGTGATATAGGGGTACCGTTATTAGAGTGGATAGTAAAGGTGCATGTGGGGGCAGTAGTAGTTGAGGGATGAAATAGTAGGAGCTTGTTTTTTTGGGGGTTGAGTATCAAGCCATTCTCAGTGAGCCATGTTTCCACTGAGTGAAAGTTATCCTGTGTCTTTTTGTGGAGGTCTGGTAAAGTGGGGGCGTTACATATTATAGTTGAATCATCTCCATATTGTATAAGGCTTGAACCTTTTGCGACTGAGTGGAGATTATTTGTAAAAATTGAGAACAGCAAGGGGCCCAGTATAGATCCCTGAGGTACTCCAAGTGTTACAGGTAGGAGTGGAGACAAGTTATTATTCCATAGTACTGCCTGTTATCTATTGTTGAGGTAGTTTTTAAACCAGGAGACTGATAAGTTATCTAAGCCTAGGTTTACAAGATGGGAGATTAGTTTTTCATGGTTAACCATATCAAATGCCTTTGATAGGTCTAGGAAGAGGGCTGAAGAAAGCTTACCATTATTTCTGTTGTGATTAATGGTATCCATGAATGCTAGCAGGGCAGTGGTTGTGCTGTGTCCTGGCCAAAACCCATGCTGTGTATGAGATATGAGCGCTTGATCAATATTAATTGATGGTGAATACATTTTTCTAATATTTTAGCAAGTGGGGATAATATTGCTATTGGTCTGTAGTTAGATATGTCATAAGAATTTCACTCTTTATGTAGGGGTATGATATAGGCAGTTTTCCAGATCAAGGGTACTGAACCTTCTGAGATGGATTGGTTTATTAGGATTGAGACTGGTTTAGCTATTTCACTTGCTGCTAGTTGTAAGAATTCATTGGGGAGGGAATCTGCTCCTAGTGTTGTTGGTTTTAGTTGGGATAGTAGTTTTCTTATATAGGAGGTTGAGGTGGGTTGTAGCTTAAATGTGGGGCTATTGTTAGATTTGGGGGGCACTTGTAGTATTTGGATAGGTTTGGTTTTGGGCAAGGGCAAGTACAGTCTCAGTAAAGAATGAGTTAAATGATTCAGCTATGTTTTCTTTTGTTAAGCCTGTTGTTGGGGGTGGAGTAGTGGTTTTTCCAGGGTGTAGTAACCTATTTAAGCCTGGCCAGATTTTTTGGATTGTTTGAATGTTGGGTTTGATGGTTGATAAAGTAATTTCTTTTATCTTGCATAACTAGTTTCTTAGTAAGATTTCTTAACTGTTGGTATGCTTGCTGTGTTGCTGGGTTTTTGTTGGACCTCCAGGCTGTCCAGGCACTATTCCTTTCTTTTATTTTTTGCCTTGTTTCCCTTGATAGCCATGGAACTGTTTTAGATTTAATTCTGGTAGCTCTTGGAGGGTCATGCCTGTTTAGTATCTCTAGGAAGGTAGAGTTGAAGTGTTTGATAGCTTCGTCTAGGGGTAGATAATACAGTTGCGACCAGTTATAGAGCTGTAGATCTTGTAAGAAGTTTGGTAAGTTGAAGTGTTTTTTGTTTCTTATTGTTTGAAGTATAGGGGTTTGGGGGTGGTGGGAGTTATATTTGAGTAGGAAGGCAGTTTGATGATTACTTAGTGAGTCAGGAAGGGTACCTGCTAAATATGAGCAAGGTATTTTGTTTAATAGAATCCAGTCTAAAAGTGATTCTCTTTTACTGTTCTTGTCGATTCTAGTGGGTTCTTTGATTAGTTGAGAGAAGGTAAGTAGGTTGATATGATTAGTGGGAGCCTGGGAAGAGCATGTGAGCCAGTCAATATTAAAGTCCCCTAATAGAATAGTTTCTTGTGGCATGGTTTGTGATAGCCATTGAAGTAGATTTTCCATGATAGGGATATTATTGCCTGGGGAGATATAGCCTGTAACTAAGTTGATAGTTTTGTTGTTACCTACTTTGAGCTTAGTTAGGAGTATTTCTGCCTTGTCCAGAGGGGGTAAAGTCAACTCAGTTTTAGCTATGGATGGTGTATTTTTATAAAGTAGAGCAATGCCTCCACCTTTCTTCATTGGTCTATCTTGCTGAAGGATACTGTATCCAGGTGGTAGTATCTCTGTATCCTTGATGATTGGTTTTAGCCATGTTTCTGTTAAACTGATTATATCTGGGAGATATTGTGAGATCAGAGCATGAAGCTCATGTATCTTTTTTTTTGATGCTCCTGATATTTATATTTAGAATGAGTAGACTATTTGCTGGTCTGGTATTGATTTGGGTTAGTTTGGGAGGTTTTATATTAGTAGTAGGATTTGTATCATAAGGACCTGGGTTAGGGTGGATATCTCCATCATTTAATAGTTCACATTGTTGTTTTTGTAGAGTTTTCACTATCTTTTGCAGTATTATGTGTTTGTGGGTAATACTGGATTTGGGGTTGGTATTGATATGTTTAAGAAGGGTATAAGTAGTGGCAGTGGTGTTGAATAGGGTGGGGCTTATTGTTAGGGAGTATGTAGAAGGGATGGGAGAGATAATGGATGTGGATTTATGAGTGAAGGAAGAGCTATTTTGTAATGGGTAGTTGTAACAAGTGATATGGTAGGTAAATGCTAGGAGGAGTAGTAGGGTTGTTTGCTGGAGGTAGATGCTCATTGTGATTGGCTTTGGTTGATTGACAGGAATGATTTAGAGTGATGTAATTAAGTCTATGAGGGTAGTAAGGGTATGATAGGTAACAGGAAATGTAGAGGGGGAAGGATGTTGATTGGATGTAAGTAAATTGTGGGAGGGACTGGAAGGATGTTGACTAGATGTAAGTTAATTGTGGGAGGGACTGGACAGGATTGGTAATAAGAAATGTAGAGGGCGGGAAGGATGTTGATTGGATGTAAGTTAAGTGTGGGAAGGACTGGCCAGGTATAAGTGTAGGTGATGTGGGGGTGGGTGGAAATTGGGGGTAGGGTAGGGGAGCGGAGTGAGCTCGCAGGGCGAACGGAGCGGGTAGAGCCAAGTAGTGAAGTAAGAAGGCAGGTAGTGAGGAAAACAATCAGAGATGTGAAAGGTAAGTTCAAGGTAAGGTATAAAGGAGGTCAGGGGCTTACCAGTGGGGAGAAGGGAAGAAAGATTCAGAGACACAAGGGGTGAGTAAGGTGGTACCAGAGGCAGGAATAGAACAGCTTAGGTTTGAGGACTTGTTTTGTAGGAACAATGTAACTGGTAGGTCACAATGTTATACTTCCCTCTAGTGGTTATTCATTGTAGCAACAATAGAGATATTGCAAGGGGAATATTGGAAGAGTTGTATGGAAAAGAGAGGAAACAATAGAAAGCCAGGGGGAGAGATAGAGGTTAGAGTAATGGATGGTATAAAGGATAGTGAGTGGGAGACTATGGCTGCTGGTATTCCCAGTAGGGACCGCTCACTTAAACTAATAAAACAGGAATTAATTACAGTTGTAGGAGATAATGAGCAGGTTACACATACTTTTTTACTATAGTTCCTGCTTCCTAGGCCAGTACAGCACAGGGACGACAGTGGTCTTTTTCTGCACTGGGATGAGGTAGCAGAGTTTGAGTATGAAGTCTGTATTTCTGTAGGTCTTGACCAGGCCGAGGGGCACAGTATCTGGGGAGGTTTACCCTGGCAGGAGGGTTACAAGCTTTAAGAAGAAGTGAAGAGAGGGAACAAAGTGTTAAAAGATCCACAATGCAGAGACATGCAATTCTTCATTTAGTCTTACAAGAATCTTCTATGCTGTTAAATGCTACACAATTCTAAGTCAAGCAAAGAATTCAAACTGTTATGCAACAATCTATTAGGCAATATGCAGACAAACAGGCTATGAAAGTTAGAAACAATGACAAAATAGCTGCCATTACATTGGAATATCTAACATTCTATGTATCTGTTTAAAAGGGCCAGTTAGTGGACTAAGTATGGATGCTAGTCTTTGCAATTAAGTATCATTCAGTTTAAACAGTTTGCTAATAAAATGGTACCAAAAGCATGTCTTTACAATTAAGTATAATTCAGTTTAAACAGTTTGCTAATAAAATGGTACCAAAAGCATGTCTGTGCGGTGCCTGCCGCGCCTTAGCTAAATTTAAAATAACGGGCACAGAGGAAACAGTTATGCATTCAGTTTCTTGATGAAAACAAACAAAAACCTTTGCTTGCACTAGCGTCTGCCGTGCCTTAGCTAAATTTAAAATAACGGGCACAGAGGAAACAGTTATGCATTCAGTTTCTTGATAAAAACGAACAAAAAAGTTGTTTGCACTGCTGTTTAGTACTATCTGATTATACAGTCATTATTATATAGTATGGCTAGTTCTGCTGCTCAGCATACACCGCTCCTGATATTTGTGTTTCTGAATCATATAGACACTTACAGCTGCTGGAGCAACCTCAGGAGTTCCTCAGAAAGAAAATATGGGGTGCAAACAACATGAACTCTGTGGATAGACTAAAAACACTATTTCTTTACTCTGTCTCCTAACAGGTATTAAAGGGTGACCTATGCCTAACCTACAAGGCACTCATAAATCCAACCCTGATGGAGCTGCTACACATCTGCAAGTAAAACAGCTTGAGTTTCACCCGATCTAGGGATCTAAACTTAGTCAGTGACTCAAATAAAACATGCTGGAGAGAAAGATGTGTATCTCTGAAGTCCCCTTCTTTGGAACAGGCTTTCTATTCAGATTAAGCAGAGACCTTCCCTGCCAATCTTCAAATCCAATTTGGATCAATGGATAGGGAATCACAGATTCACACCTGGGGTAGTATCTGTGTCCCTTATAGATAGGAGCAATATGTAAGATATTCAATACACAGGCACAAATCCATTCCATCCCCTTGCCCCTAGGGGCCATTTATGGGTAAAACTGGGATATATTGGTTAGGCTTGTAAGGGCCCTTAAACCGTTAAACTAGTAATCTTCTATGAACCTACACACCTATGAACTTACACCCTGTGCATGGCCACTCATCATGCAAAATCACTTTCCATAATGCAGCTAAGTTTTGTGAATCCCTAAGTATGTCATCTAACAATTTTCCATTTCATTTCCCTTTATTGAAGCATTTGCATTCCATTTACTTTAAGGAATACATTAGAAACCTCACATTATTTGTTTATTGGTTTTATATCTGTCTTAATTATTCTATATAATTTTCTTCAAAAATCAAAATTGTTTTAGAAAGATCAGTCTACTATAGATATGTTTAAATTTATTTCTGATAAGCTATATGCTAATTACTTTGCATCTAATACCTACAATGTTGAGTTAAACATTAGATATGGCTGTGCTATTATCATTGTATTATTAAGGTACATATCCAGACATCTTTAGTATCAGTCCTACTTGGGCAAAGTGATCAACATGCTTTTTACCATTTAATAGGATTATTTCACACAGATTATCATTACTTACAGTGTTTATTTCACTTCCTTGAAACTCAACATCTTTAACCCAAATTAATTATTTTGCTCCTCTTTGTACGAGTCACAAGAAGCTGAAACTCTACATATTTTTTGGTTCTGTCTAAACAACAGTGATATGGGATCATTTAAGTTCTAATTTGCTGCATTTTGACTTTTTGACTTCATCTTTAAAATTATATCGAGCTTTATTAAATCAATATCTACAAGATCTAGATATGCCCCCGGATTCAGCAAGCTCTGCATGGTGTACAGGAATACTGCAGGAGCTGCTGGAGGCAATATGGTCGCTGTGCGATCCGGGAATAAGCTGCAGGGATGTGCATGAGCGCTCCTGCACTATTCCTGCACTGAGACAGCTCCTGTATGCAAATTACCCCATTTGCAGGTGAAAACCATGCAAATGAGGTAAATTTGAGAGCCAGGAATCTGTCAGCCGACTTTGCAGGACTAGTGTAGTGTGCAGAAATGTACTCGGTTAGTAACTGAGTACATTTCTGCAAACTACAAAATGGAGCCATGGCAGCAACAAATAAAGGGTGTATAGTATGTGTAAAGCATGCCAATGGCCAAATATATGGCCACTGGCATGGAAAACAGTTGGCAAAAAAAAAAAAACTTTTTTTTTTTAGCCGATTTCGGCTGTTTAAGTGTAAGGCAGCGGCATGCAAACGGGATCGGGCTGAAAATAAAAAAAAAACTGAAATAAGCATTGTATTCAAAATCACTATTTTGTCATTATACTCAATGGCATGCAGAAGACAACATATCCAGTGAATAGTGGTTGCTAAGGGGGAAGGCTCAGTGTGGGACATGTAATTATGCATTAGCAGGCAATCCTATGCAAATGAGGGGAATGATACTGAATCCCAGATTTCCCCTCAATGGTAGCCAGCACCCAACAGTGTAAGTACAGAAATACCATGGTGCAAGCCTAAGAGTTAGCTGACATCATAGGGGGGTGTGTCAGGCATACTGTAAGCTTATTGGAGCCCTGTGGCTTGGGTTTGCCCTTAGCTTAGCAGAGCTAATCAAGGATGTGTGTCTGAGACTGCCTAGCATTCTTTACATTGCCTAAATGGGTGTGCATGCCATGCACTGTGTTTTAAAGGAAAAAAAAAGTAAACCAGGAAATAGCAGCTCTGTGCACATCTGACCACTGTGTTTGCACGGCCCACCCCTGGGCTTAAACAGGAAGGCAATGGGAAGGGAAAACTTCAGTAGGAAGGTAATCTAGGAAAACTAGCATAGCTGGCAGGAGAAATGTATCAGACCCAGCCAATTACACAGGCAGCAGCCCAGCCCAGCACACTACTATAAGCTATGCAAACATCTTTCCCTCTGTTTTTTCCCACAAGCTCTACACCACTGGTGTGCACAAACATGGAAATTTTACCTAACAAAAGTGACAAAATGATAGGGGCTGCTTTTGCTCTCATAAATCAATATGTGGAAGAGGCTGAGGGTGATGAGGATGAGAATGCTGTCAACCAACCCACAGTGAGGAGAAGGAGAAGAGTGTACAGACCCAGGGTAACCTACCAGGGTCTAAATGAGCTGGAGATAGTGGAGAGCTATAGGGTGGACAGCGACCTCCTACAGCAAATTGTTGAGCTGTGATGGCCACACCTCACACGCAGAACTAACAGAGGGGAACCCATCCCAAGGTACCTTCGAAAGGCCAACTGGGGATATCATGGGGATTTCACAGGCATCAGCATCCAGGGTACTCCACCAGTTCCTGGATGCCATGTCAGCACATGCCAGTGAGCACGTATATTTCCCCAACTCCCGTGAGGCATTGGCCAGCAATATGGGTCTCTTCCACTAAATAGCAGAATACCCTGAGGTAGTGGGTGCTATAGACTGCACGCACATATGCATCAAAGCACCACCCGGTGATCGGGGTAGGGTCTACATTAACTGCAAGAGCTTCCCGTCCATCAGCTGCCAGGTTGTGTGCGATGCCCAGGGCATTAAAATGAATGTGTGTGCTGGCTGCCCTAGAAGCTATCACGACTCCCACAACTGGCATCTGATGCAGCTGTACCAGAGATTTGCCAATGGAGACATCCCTTATGTTCACCTAGTGGTTATGCACTGGAGCCATGGCTGATGACACCCAACAGAAATGCACACACACCCGAACAAGAACTCCATAATGAGGCACACGCACAGACCAGAATCATAATAGAGCATGTGTTTGGGATGCTCAAGTCATGGCTCCAGTCTCTGGACACATCTGGTTGAGCCTTGCAGTACTCACCAGCTACATGTACCCAAATTGTCATCGTATGTGCCATGCTACACAATATGATCCTGTGGAAACAACTGCAGCAGGAACAGCATGGGGCAGGACCACACAGCCCCCACCATTGCCAAGGCCTACACAGACACAGAGTAACTCAGATGAGGAACAACCTGAGCCTGCCCCAGTAGGCAGAAGGAGGCATGACCAGTATGCCCAGGCCTTGGCAAAGAGGCACCACATATCACATACACTGACATGGTAGGGGCCCAGGGAATGACACATCTCTCTGACTTGCACATACAGTAAAAGGGATGCCAAACATGACACTACCCGTGCTTAACCATGTATAGGGAGTGTACTAAGTTCATCCAACATAGTCAGCCCTCCAGCACCATCCTCAGTACTGGCACAGCCGCAAGGTAAGTCACTCTCCCTCCCAATTGCTGAATGGAGTAGTATGTGTTGTTACTTGTATCTATGGTATGGATGTGAGCATGCAAGGGAATTGGGTGGTTGAATGGGATGCCAGCAGATAGTATTTTTATTTTTATTTTATTTATTTTATTTTATTTAACATTTGTTGACCGGGAATGTCCGACTAGGTTCCACAGAGCCTGTTTTCAGCGGAGGCCCGGGGAGAAATGCTCCAGTATACACCTATAATGACAGCATGAGATCTGTAACAAACAGTGGTGTCACCATAGTAGCCAGTACTAGACAAGGTGACAAAACTCACTGCAGGAAATGTGCTGGGGCACATGTGTGTCCATAGGGCACACACATGCCAATCAGGGAGGCTCACATACCCAACAACAGTCTCAGCCAGCAGGACAGGTGTACACAAACACAAACAAAACCTGTGCTAGGGCCTCTGATTGACGGTTATGGGGAACATCCCCCCCAGACCTACACAGACAGACTACAACAGGTCAGGCAGTGGGATGTTAGTTCTGAAGGGTAAGAAGTCAGAAACTGAAATGTAGGTCAATCAAACCTAAGACCTGTAGTCAGCATGATAGGTTAGAATACAGAATGAAATGGAGTACCTGAAATACCAGTACAGTCATAGCAAATGTATACAAATGTCAGGTATGCCTCCCCCCAATCCTATGTAGAAATGTAGTAACAGTCAGGTGTACCCCCCAATCTGATGTAGAAATGTAGTAACAGTCAGGTGTGCTCCCTCAATCATATGTAGAATTGTAGTAACAGTCAGGTGTGCCCCCTAATCCTATGTAGAACTGCAGTAACAGTCAGGTGTAACCCCCCCCAACTCCTATGTAGAAATGTAGTAACAATTAGGTGTGCCCCCCCAATCCTATGTAGAAATGTAGTAACATGTATGTGTAGGTATAATAACAGTGGAGCACAGATTACCTGAGCTGGACAAGGTAGCAGGATAGATTGTAGCATGTGTACAATATGCAGGTCTGTGTGTGTTAGGTTGGTGTGAGTTGTATATTGTGTGAGAGTGGTCAGTATGTATGCATGGTAAGGTTTGTCCTGGTGGCCATTGCCCACTACTGCCAATGACAGGGCCAAGTTCTCACAACTGCAGTGCCAAACACAATGATTCCCAGCAAAACACATTCCAGCAGTAAGCTATAGTAAATGTTTGGAAGTAATATGAGTCAGATGGATATGGCATGAATGCCAGCCCAGCTATACAAGCAGTACACGGGGGAAGTACCCCAGACAGACAATGTATAATATGTAACTGTCAAATGGACACACCCTTTGAATTGTACATACAGGTTTGCAGCACATTATTTGGGCTTGTAGTAAGGAATACCGATGTCATCTGGCCAAACACTGGCAGACCACAAAGGTCATAGGAATAAAGTATTGAGAAACAGCTGATGTCCTTGCACAAGCCAACATAGGTGGAATGCCCCATGCATATCTGTGAGTCAGATGCAAGTAGTTTCCATAGCACACATGCACCCAGCTCACCCCACCGCCACCCCACAGGTACCTCTTTGGTCTTATCCCTGCTGTTGGGAATGAGTACAATATGACCCCCACCTATGTATGGCAATAGCGAAAGAATGCAGCATGCAGAGAAGGTGTCCCATGCAGGTGTGTCCTTAGCTGTAAGCAGCACCCTGCCAGCATCCACACCACTGGATCAATACTGACAGAAAGTATTGGCATGAACACCTTGCACACCTACCCTGTCACTCCAGGGGAATATAGTGTATTGCAGTCTGGGACTGTAGGAGTGACATAATTCAACAGCCTGCTACAGCTGGCCTGCATCACTACCAAATGGCCTACAGTTCTCTGCCAAAGGCCTGTGTTTCACCCATACTGCATATGTATGTTATGTCATGGACTCCCAAATAACAACATAACACAGTCCACAGAACCCAAATGCAAGGCCATGTGGAAAAATCACAGTAACATGTCCACCATGTCCTACTGCATGAACTGTGGACCAACACCAAATTACTGCTGGGATGAGGTGATAACTATAGGGAACATATCAGATAATGTTTGCATAATGTATGGAAGATGATAGAATAATAGAGGGGGGGTGGAGCATGGGTGGCATGGAGTGTGTGAAGTCTGAAACTCAGCCGTGTGCACATCCTATCCCTGGCTGCAAACACAAAAATGGGTGGCTACAAACCTGCTTGTAAACCACAAGTTGAAAGGGTAATGTCCAGAATTATGACCCCCACCTCTGGGTAACCTGTGTGAATCTGTACAGCTGTGAGGTGTGGCCACAGCAGGATATGGCCTTACTGTCACGTCGATGGATGTACAAGCATGGGATCCTCTGCCCCCACTGTACCAAGGTGCTGAACCATTTACACAGACCCAGCAGCAAGTGTCTGCAGTTTCCCATCCAGAATGGCACGATTGTGCAAGAATATGTAGGCTGCTGACCACAATACTGGACAAAGCTGCATTCACTCTGTGTTCCCCAGGACATCACTGTAAGCAAATATGTATACCTGACAGTACTTGATGGCATAAAATGTCACAGTGTATAACAGTAAACATGTCTGAATATCTCTGTTAACACAAGGACCATGTAGCAGAAGCAGCACAGACACAATTGCCTACAGTAGGCCACTATCCTTTGCCCATTTTGACCCCATGTTGTGAATCCATCTACAGATATCCTGCAGAAACAGTTTGCTAGCTGTAGGTAAATAACACAAAAGCCTGCACTGGTGTACAATCTACCTGGAATGGATTCACACATTCAGTACAGAAGGTCATACTGGGCTTGCTCACACACTTAGAGAAATGAAGGCCATATCAGACAACAAAATACTGAAAGGTCATACTGCGCATGCTCACACACTTACAGAAATGAAGCCCATGTCTGGCAACAAAAGTGGACCATACATATCTGACAGTCGCAGATGTTAATGCAAACACTCCTCAGTACACACCAGTCATGCTTTGCACACACATTGGATAGGAGTACACACATATATCCAAGGACAACACACTATAGTAGGCCAAAATTACACATACATAGATGTGTGGAAGAGAGTGACAGTGACAGAAAACCACACATCATGAGGCCTGTCCCACCCAGCACACATCCAGTTGGCTAAAACCACATGATGTGCAAATGTCAATCACCATAGACATTTGCCTCTGGTATCCCTCAGCACTATAGTGTCTGTGGTGCTTGTGCTAACTGTGTAACATGACTGTACAAGTCAGTAGTCATCTAGCAGTTGTATACATGTACCTGTGGAATATAAACCTGTGTGTGCCTGAGTGTTGTGTGTCTGCCTCTAGATGAATGGGCTATGGCCAATGCGCGCACACACACACACACACACACACACACACACACACACACACACACACACACACACACACACACACACACACACTGCACTCCCCATTGCCCTACTATGGCAAGTCTGCTGATGTCTTCACCTTAAAATACACCTTTGGGGAAGTAGTAGCCCAGTAATCTCTGTGGCACATCCTATAACTGTGTAATGCTGTAGTATGCTGTACTAGTTAGGTAGGAGTTCTAATCCCAGATGTGGCAATCATGTGTGTGTGTGTGTGTGTGTGTGTGTGTGTGTGTCAGGAGCATTGCTTTTGAGGCCATTCACAGTCACTACAACTTTCATTGCCCTTTTGAGGCCATTCACAGTCACAACAACTTCCATTGCCCTGCATTGCCAAGCCTGCTGATGTCATTCAGTTTGAAATACACCTTTGGGGAAGTAGTAGCCCAGTAATCTCTGTGGCACATCCTATAACTGTGTAATGCTGTAGTATGATGTACTAGTTAGGTAGGAGTTCTAATCCCAGATGTGGCAATTGTGTGTGTGTTTGATTGTGTTGGGAGCATTGCTTTTGAGGCCATTCACAGTCACTACAACTTCCATTGCCCTTTTGAGGCCATTCACAGTCACAACAACTTCCATTGCCCTGCATTGCCAAGCCTGCTGATGTCATTCACTTTGAAATACACCTTTGGGGAAGGAGAATCCCAGTAATCTCCGTGGTGCGTCATATAACTGTGTAATGTGATAAACCAGTTAGGTAGGAGTTCTATTCCCAGACATGGCAAGTGTGGATGTTTCTGCGTGTGTTTGTCTATGTAGGGACCAATGCTTTTGAAGCTATTCACAGTCACTACAACCTCCATTGCCCTTCTTTGGCAATCCTGCTGATGTCATTCACTTTGAAATACACCTTTGGGGAAGGAGTAGCCCAGTACTGTCCATGGTGCATCCTATAACTGTGTAATGCTCTAGTGTGATAAACTAGTTATGTAGGAGTTCTATTCCCAGATGTGGCAAGTGTACATGTTTGTGTGTATGTGTCTATTTGTCTGTGTATGGAGCAATGCTTTTGAGGCCATTCACAGTCACTACAGCCTTCATTACCCTTCTTTGGCAAGCCTGCTGATCACTTTGAAATACACCTTTGGGGAAGGAGAAACCCAGTAATCTCCATGGTGCATCCTATAACTGTGTAATGCTGTAGTGTGATAAACTAGTTATGTAGAGGTTCTATTCCCAGACATGGCAAGTGTGGATGTTTGTCTGTGTGTTTGTTTGTCTGTGCAGGGAGCAATGCTTTTGAGGCTGTTCACAGTCATTACAACCTCCATTGCCCTTCTTTGGCAAGCCTGCTGTTGTCATTCACTTTGAAATACACCTTTAGGGAAGGAGTAGCCCAGTGCTCTCCATGGTGCATTCTATAACTGCATAATGCTGTAGTGTGATGTACTAGTTAGATAGGAGTACCAATCCCAGGCATGGCAACTATGAGACTTGATGTGTGTGTGTGTGTGTGTGTGTGTGTGTGTGTGTGTGTGTGTGTGTGTGTGTGTGTGTGTGTGTGTGTCATTCGTATCCTGTGTGGAGGTGGCTGTGAGTGTGTAACAACTGGACTCATTGTGGAGCGGGTTTTGCAAATTTCTTATATGGTGGGCCTATTATATGTCACAATGTCCACCTTACAAGGATAACAGATGTCAAACAACAGGGAGGCTGGGGTTGACAATCCATATCCCTACATGTGACATCAAGGCCTGGCAAACAATTTAGGCAACCCTTGTATTACCCAGGGAACACTCTCTACCCATGTCTCATACACAAACACACTCGGCTAGGCAACAACCACTATGTTGGGAGTTCCCTGCATATTGCCCACAGATAGTAACCATGGTGTGGTTGCAGTGGACTACAGAAGACATGGCACCCTGCCCCATCACTACAACAGGCACAACATTGTATACAGTGCTCCTTCATTATGTTCCCCACTGGATGCCTGCAACAACTGTAGTGCCAGCAAATGTTACCCACAAAGGACATACCATGCCTTATACACATGCCCTGTATGGACAAATGCCACTGACATCACGGAAAACCTGCATCAGGCTGTCAATGTAGGTGCAGGGTCAACCTGGTGTCCATTGGCAGTTCCCACCACATGAGGCCAGGAATGGCACATCTGATGATAACAATCTGTGTACACAACATGCCACAGACACCCCAGGTACACATCCACATGTCACAGAATATGCATGTGGGACGTGTGCACATCCCAAACACCATCCATGTCATGGACTATAGAACCCATACATGGCAAGCATTGCACAGCACTGGCCACCCACAATAATAACCCAGATGACTAGTAACCCAGATGACTGGATGGTGAATACATAACCCACCTGTGTGGGCCAATCCAAACACTACACCCCTGAGCCACACTGCAGACCATTTTCATGTGGCTTGATGCCAAGGTATACCCTTTACCTAGCCTTATGCAGCTTTCTGGCACAGTCAATCACTACAGACCTGTGAAGCAATGCACCCATGCATGTCAGTACTGGCAACCTGTGTCTGTGTGTGTGTGTGGAGTATAATGATTTTGATACCATTCACACTCACTACACCTCCCATTGGCCTACTGAAGCATGCCTTCTGATGTCAGACACCTTCACATGCCCTTTGCCAATATATTATCCTGATACCCCTGTGGTGCATGTGATACCTGTGTATTACTGTATTGTGGCAAACTATCTAGTTAGGAATTCTAATCCTGACTCTGCCAACTGTGATAATGTGTGTGAGTCCCTGAGACAGTGTGGCTGTGTCAACATTGACACCTACCTTATCTCTCCTTTATCACTGTTGCAGATGTCACTCACCATCAGATATACCTTTGGACAGGTCCCCAACATGTAAGCTCTGTGGTGCATGCAATAACTGCATAGACATGTGATAGCAATACATAGTCAGGCAGGGGTTTGAAGCCCCGTACTGGTAAGTGTGTGACGCAAACATGCTTAGGTTTTACTCTCCCACCCCCTCCCTGTCTTACTTTGTCTCTGTCTCTCTCACTCCTTCTCTGGTGGATGTGGAGAAGTACACCTGCTTTGCTTAGGCAGCAGCTTGTGTTTTGTAAGTGATGCTCATGATCAGCTGATGGCCTCCGCATGAATTGCAGTCCCCCACTAGCTGATTGCATGTGGAACAGCTGTGGTAACATTCCCATAGCCAATTGCATGGAAACACACTCCTATACCTAGGAACATCATGTGGGTGTTGGGCCTTATCATTCACTGTGAACAGGACCTCATGTTGGTGTTTGGCAAACAGCATCACAGATGGTATTGGGATATACCTCTAACAACATACACTGTGGAGACAGGCCAACAAACAGGAGGAGGATGTTCCAGACATGAATACAGAATGTAAGTGTTGCTCTTCTGCATTTGGAGTAATGTTGGTTTAACAGGGTTTGTGTGGATATGGCTGGTCTACATGATTTAATACATGTCGTGACAGTGTTATGTGTTTGAGGAAACTCCCACCTGAAGGGTTATCTGCAGACTGGGCAGTGTTTGGAGTCCTATGTTTCTTGTGTTACTCACAGATCACCTATCTTAGAACTGCAGAGGCATAGTCTGAGGATTGCAGTCAGTACATGGTGACAGCCATGACAGTTACTGACTTCATATCCCTCATAGGACATATGTCACAACAAACCCTGTTACAACAGTAACTGTATGAGGGTATCACAACAACATGCCAATATTGGCCCAGTGTTTGTGGCTCCAGCCACAAGTCTGTCAACCTTTGTACATATGTGATGCAGTAAGAGGTGCATACGTTCTTTACACCATTATTTATTGACATCATACCTGATAACAAGCCAGTCAGATATCAGAATGCTAGACATGTTATGTATAGTAGGGGTTATTTCTGAGGACATAACCTGAGCATTCTGTGCTTGTGTGTACAGTAGTGGGGTCCATGTACTTATGGTGATTGTCGACAGGATGTGTATTGTGAATACATAGCTTGGCCTGTGTACAGACTGTGGTAGATGTCATTGTTCTTGGTCCTGTTCTCTCTGATGTTACATGCTGCTCCAGTGTATGATACCCTACTGGCTCACATGTTTGTAGGGCCAAACACACACGTGTCCTATACCACAGACAGGCATTGGACCACACTGTGTTGTGACCCAGTATATGTAGGGTTAGTGTGTGAGTGGCACATATGAAGATGGTGTTGATCAGACAGTCCATATAGTGTAATATTAAACTTGTGTACCATATGTCGCTGTGGCTGTGTTCACATTGGTTGTGGGTATGCACTTTCACACAGGTGTCTGTTACTCTATGCCTGTAGAGCCTGCTATATTTGCAGGTACATGTGTATTCCCCCATACAAAATGTAGGCCAGTGTTGTGGCAGTCTGCCTGTAGTCTGCACAGTGCTTTGTTACATGCATAGCAGCTTAGTGTAATTACCCAGTGTGATGTTATGTCCAGATATGTGCAAGACCTACTGCTGCTGGGCCACCATAACTGTTGTGTATTCTGACAAAGCAGTGGGATTCTGTACAGATGTATGTCACTAACTACTGGGTAGTATGTGGCCATGTGACCTCTGCACCACCAGTTATGTGTCAAGACAGACAAGAGTGTGTGACTGCATAAACTGTGTGGGCATATGTAGTCCAGTATTTACGTGATATATCCATGTACATGGCTGTTAACATCCACATTGTCAGGCTTGGTCCACATGACTCGAATGAAGGGGATCTGTGTATACCTCTGGACTGACCAGAGAGTGCCAGACTGTCCACATATATTGGTCATATCTCTGTTGTAGTCCACAGGATCATTACTGTGCTATCAGTGGTACAGTGCTATGATGTCCTTAGGATGTCTGTCAGTAACCGATGGTATACATGTCAATAGCAGATGTGACCTCCCACACACAACATGTCTGTTAAGACAACCCCTGTTACAGTAGCAACAGTCTACATATATGCCTGCAATACATACATGACATCCCCTTGCACTACGAGGTTGAAACTATTGGTGCTGAGGTAGGACTCCACTCCATGTTCTGGACATATGGTAAACATATATATATATATATATATATATATATATATATATATATATATATATATGCAGATATATAGACATATACATATCTACATATATATATATGGATATATATATATGTGTGTGTATATATATATATATATATATATATATATATATATATATATACATGTACAAACACATATATATATATATATATATATATATACACATCTATATATGTCTACACATCTACAGATATATAGATATATGCACATATAGTTATAGGTATCTACATATATATTGACATAAATAGATATATCTGTATAGATATATATGCAGATATAGTTATAGATATCTACATGTATATCAACATAAATAAATATATCTGTTCATATATGTTGTACACACACATATATATATATATATATATATATATACACACACACACACATACAGAGAAATCTATAAATCGCAATATATATGATGCATATACAGATGTGTATAAATATATATATATATATATATATATATATATATATATATATATATATATATATATGGGTCTACTACGTTAGACCGACAGTCCACAACACCGACACCCACAACAGTGACACCACAAGAATGAAACCTCAAAAACACAAAAGTTCACATGCCCGACAAACCACAATACTGACAGTTAACAAAACAAAATGTCTGCTGTTCCACACAACACACACATAACACAAGCACACCAACAACCTAAAAACCTACACTACACCTTACACACAACTATTTATGCACTAACCTTAACCCAAACCCTAACCCTAAAGTCCGTCACTATCGCACAATTACCTTACCCGCACCCTAACCCTAACTCAGTTAATCCGCCCCTAACCTTCAAGTCCCTTACTATCGCACACTTACCTTACCAGCACCCTAACCCTAACTCACTTAATCTGCCCCTAACCCTCAAGTCCCTCACTATCGTACACTTAACTTACCCGCACCCTAACCCTACGTCTCTCACTATTGCACACTTACCTTACACGCACCCTAACCCTAAATCCCTCACTATCACACACACACCTTACACACACCCTAACCCTAAATCCCTCACTATTGCACACTTACCTAGTCACGCTCACACGTTTCCCATGTCAGTGTTTTCGCTGTCAGGATTCCGAGTTGCCGGTCAACTGCTCCGTCGGTCTTCTGACGTCAGTGATGTCTGTGTCGATCTTCCGAGCTTTTGTTCTAACGTAGGGAACCTATATATATATATATATATATATATATATATATATATATGAATATATATGCATATGTACATGTAGACATATATCTACATCTTGGTGAAAAATGGGTAACATCTACTATATCTACTATATCTGCTATATCTACATCTACTATATCTAGCTATTTAGAGAATCTTTTGAGACCATTGGTAGATGAATTACCCTCTATCCTTAAAGATACATATCAGTTATTGGAAGATATTAATGAGTTAACCTTGGATGTAATAACGCGAGATTATCTATTAATAACTATGGATGTGAACAACTTATTTACATCAATTCCTAATGATTATGACATACAAGCAATAAGAGAATTGATCGCAGGCCATCCAGATTTTAACATCAATAAACAAATCTTGGTTAGCCAACTGCTAGAGTTAGTTCTTTGTAACAATTTGTTCATTTTTAAGGACAAATGTTATTTACAAAAATGGGGGGTTGCCATGGGCACTCCCTGTGCTAATACTTATGCTAATTTGGCAGTTTATTTCTGGGAGAAGAATTTCCTTTTTAATAACAATTTCTTTAACCAAATTAAACTATATAAAAGGTTTGTTGATGATGTTCTTATAATTTGGGAGGGCACTTTGCCAGAATTTGAACAATTTTTCAGTTACTTGAATTCTACTACTACGTTTTTTACTTTTACCATGGAAGTGTCTAGAGATAGTATAATTTTTTTGGATGTTACTCTAACAATGTCAAGTAATGGTTCATTAATTCCATCTTTGTATAGAAAAGATACCTGGAAGAATAGCCTACTATCTTTTGATAGCATGCATCCCGGGCATGTCTTTCCTGGGATTGTAAAAAGTAAATTCATAAGGCTTTCTAGGATTTGTAAAGATCATGCAATATTGGTTGAGGAATCTGACAAAATGGAACACCTATTTATACATAGAGGTTATGATGTTAAACTAGTGAGAGATATTAAAGTCAGGATTCTGGGTCCATTAAGTTCTTTGAAAAACACTGACAATGTCTATAAAAGAGACAAATGTAGTAAATCAATTTATGACTTCAATAGTAATAAGTTGTCATTTGTTTTGAAGTATACTAGTGATATTATGTTTGTGAAAGAGGTTAGAAAGAATTGGAATGTTCTCATTATGGAATCATCCATTAAGAACATTGTAGGTGACAGACCTTGCTTTATGTATAGAAATAGTGATAATTTGAAGAAGATTCTCTGCAATGACTATTTTTTGAATACCCTATCTAAATTACCTTCTAGTATTAGGGTCGGTACCTTTCCATGCAATCATTGTAATAGATGTAAATATATTAATACAGACCAAAATTTTCACCATCCAACTTCAAATTGGGTTTTTAAACCCAAGTTTTTTGCTACATGTAATACTAATAATCTTGTATACTTGGCTACTTGCCAGGATTGTGATGCATTCTATGTGGGTCTTACTAAGAGAAGATTGACTGATAGAATGTATGATCACCTATATGATATTCGCAAGGGCAATGAACTTAATGCCCTAGCCAAACATATTTTAGATAATAAGAGCCATTGTTTCAGTTTTAGAGTTCTACAAATTGCCCTAGTTAGCGTTAGAGGTGGTGATGCTTTGAATTACCTTGCTACAATAGAACTGAAATGGATATTGAGACTAGGTGCACATCTGCCCCCAGGTCTAAATAACTATGTCATCATTAAACCTGTATTAGAAAATAGGAGATAATATCATCAGCTCTCCGTTGGGTTCTTAAGTTTGGGTAGGATATCTGACTTTTGTTTAGTTGCCTCTTGCCTTTATATGGATATTTGTGTATTTAAATATTTATACATTTAATTATTTTTTATTAGTATTAATGTTGATAGATTTATATTTTGAGCTTTGATTAGTTTTGGGAAGTAGCTAACAGTGTTTTTGTTGTCATTTCAGCTTTCATAATTTGTTCTATATTTGTGTATCGATAAGCTGAATGTTTTACATATTCACATATATGATTTTTGTTTTAGGTGTTGTATACTATTTTTGCTGATATTTTAAGTTTTGACCTTTATTTTGGGAGCTTCAGCGCCCTCTAAGCTATATGGGCATTTCTAATGTAGTTATGCATTAGTGAGGTCATCATTAGTTGTCTGGAGCTGTTTACAGCGTTTTGGCTGTGATTATGAGCCTCTGGCTTTATGTATATATTTTTGTTATGATAAGGTGAGCGTTCTTTGTTTTATCATTATTGTATAGGTATACACATTTGTCATCTAGATCCACATAATGAGAGTCTAAATGATGTGTCTTCTAAGCATCAGATGATATTCACTATTTTTACTGGTCCTTACTTCCTGCTTACCATATTTTGTAAGTTTAACGCTATTGAGCTTATAAGCGTTTTTATTGAAGTTGGGCACTAGGGATATTTTGATGTCTCCCTTGGAGTTGACAGCAGTATTTAACTGCTGTCTTAGATTATGTTTATTCACTTATTCATTTAGTATGTTGATGCAGTTGATTACAGTATTTTTCGCTGTGATCGTAGCGCTTCCACAGGTTTTATGCATATTTATGTTATGATAAGGTGAGCGTTCTTTGTCTTACCATCACTATATAGTTTTTATACATCTATTGCTCAGATTTATACAATAAGAGTTCAAATGATGTGTTTCCTATGTATTAGGTGATATTCTTCAACTTTACTGATGCTTATTTTCTGCTTACCATATTAGGCGAGTTTAACGCTTTTGAAGTTATAAGCGTTTTTTCATTCTAGTTGGGCAGTAGCAATATTTTGATATTTTGATGTTTCCCTTGGAATTGACAGCAGCGTTCAGCTGCTGTCACAGATTATGTTTGTCCATTCATTATATTGATGCAGCAACATGATGCCCTTTTACTAAAAGATTGTGATTTTATCTAGAAATGATCAGTTCATGTATATGTAACATGTTTTATATTGCACCTTTTTGAATGCGTTTTATATTGCCATGGTTTTTTACTGCATTGAATGCCCACAAGCTGAAAATTTGGCTTATGTATTAAAGTAACTATGGTTTCAAGAGTTGTAACAAGCTAACTAATTGATTCTTAATTGCTTAATTTCCCGCCATAAGTGGTATTTAAACAATGTTATTTTATTGCATTTTTATCTGATGAAGTGTGGAGGAGTCCACGCGAAAGCGCTTATCCTTGATATTAAAGCTTTATACTTGTGGATTTTACTGTCGTTTTGCTCCATTATTTCATTGTGGTGAGACTATCTGCATTTTGGTTGCTGCTGATATATCTACATATGTATATATCCATATTCTTGTTATGTGCAAACATTACTTTTGTGTATACCTTCCCAGATGTATCACACCATGTGTATCTGATATATGTATATTTAGATATAACAACATATGTGATGCAACAGTAATATCACTAACAAGTACTACACAACTGTAGAAGTCACAGCAATTGTTCAGTACTATTCAATATGTGTACTGACAGATATATTGGAAAAACAACTGTCTTCACAGCTGTCACGGCGTAGTGGTTAACTGTTGTGACTATAGTATACAGGGCCCTGGGTGCAAGAGCTGTTTATTTTGTTGCTGGGCAGAACAAGAGCTGTTGGATACAGAGTGGTTAAGTCAATTTTGACCAGCTTTAAGTGCGCTTGCACGGGTTTGAGCAAAGCTAAGCGGTGCTAAGGTACAGTTAAACGTACGGGCGCTTACACCGTGTAGGCTTCTCTTACCAGTGTGCAAATGTGCTTAGCTATAATATTACAGCAATGCTGAAACCTACTAAGTATGGCTCAGCCCTGGTAACCAGTGCTCATGTCCCTTTCTGATAACATAGCAGGGTAATGGCATCTGTAATAAGTGTATGTAATGCCATGTACATAACAATCGTCTATGTGCTGTCATTACAGTAGCAAGGGGTGTTAGTCTCCTGTCTGGGACACTTGAGTATATATATATAAGACCTGTACAACACTCTTATCCATGTGAATGTGTTACATACAAGGGTAGTATACCAGGTTATATGCCGTCACACTGGCATGTAATGTATCATGCCATTACTACTGTTGATAATGCTCTCCCAAGCAAGAGTAGATTGCTAATTGTAGTACTGGCAACAAGTACCCCTGCATGCATAGATGGACTTTGAGTCTTCACTGTTGTGTTCCTGGTGTGTGAGCTGTGTCACAGTATATGTCCCCTACTGGATAATGATCTGACATGTGGAAAGTAACTGTAGACTACTGTCTGTATAGCACTAGTCAGTGAGGGTTGCCAACATGTAGTAATGGCATACATATTGGTGTTAGACATCTATCTGTCGACACATTCATCCTACTACATAGCTAGTTGGCAAGCTGATGTCTGTCAGTCCCTGTACAGATGTGCAGATGGCAGGTATCCAGCTTGGAAACGTACAGGCAACCTATGCTTGACTGACACTGACATGTCTGCCCAGCTGTGTTATAACTGTCACAGACAGGACACAACACCCTGTATGCACCACATGTCATGGGTACCTCCACTACACTATCACAGTCAACAGAACATGCTTGGGTGCAGGTCTCCAACACAGACACTAACCATGTTGTGTAATACATGTTGCATACATGTCAACTGGATCACCATTTTCAGGAGGCACCCAGAGGATTGGCTGATGCATGTCACTCTCACCCTGAGGGTCACCACAGTGGTGTCTGTAGATGGATTGCCTGCTGGCACATGACAGGTGGCATGATACCACTGTACACACATCCCCTACACTTCCCATCTCTCCATGGACAATAGCCAGGTACACACATATGACCACCTGAAGCGATGCTTCTCATTACTGACAAATGTGTATGTGTGCATTACTGAGGATATCAGTGTCTGTGTGTTGGTACACCTGTAGTTGGGAATACCATGAGGGCCTTCACACCCACCGCAACACCCATTGCCATAGTTAGATGTGGCTGCTGCTGTACTGGACATTACATGTGCCCTGTTATGCTCCTCTCCCTAAAGGCTACCTGAGCCTTGCAGTACCAGCACAACACTGTTGTACAAATCAGTTGATAGGCATGGGATACCCATTGAGTTCTGGCAAGTGTGTGTGTATGTGTGCATGTGTGTATATATGTAGGGTACAGCATTCTGAGGCCACATACTCCTATTACAATACGCATTGCCACACATTATTATGGATAGTGATATTGCTGCCCATAGGAGAGGCATGACAATGCATCACCCTACTATGCCTGTGGCATGTGCATTGGATGCATATCCCTGTAGTACCACTGTTGGGATGGACAATGGGTTATATTGCAGTTTTGGTCAATGTGTGATGGTAGGTATGTCAGAGTGTCATCATGGGTTCCAGTGTGTACAATAGCCACAGTGAGGTGTGGGTGCTGTGTACACTGTCATTACACCATGGTACCCCCAGTACATGTCACATGTACCACACTGTCACCATCAACCATACAGGTAACTGATAACACAATCCAGCCCAGTTATGCATGTGTTGTGTGCAGCCTACCTGTAACACATTGGACACACTGACAAGTTAGTTAGCACTGAAAGGCCCAGGTCTCTTGGATGTGTGTCTGCCTGTTATATGTATGTTAATGTGTATATGATGGTATGTCACACTATGTGTTGCCCATATACAAACATTACATCCCCATTACCATACTGTACATGCCTGGGGATGTTCTGCATATAACATGTAATCGGGAACACACCCCATCCTAAACACTGTGTGGTGTGTGCAATTAAAGCCACACACATCAGTAGCACTACATACTTAGGTAGGGGTCTAGTCCCAGTGTTGCCAAGTAAGAGTGTACATGTATGTGGAGGGATCTACTTCAGGTTCCTGATTGTACATGTCTCAGGGGGGTCACCTATCCATGTGGCACAGGCAGTAACTATTATACAGACCTGTGACATGTGCTCAACTGTACCTAGGATATGGCACAGCCATGGTGTCACCACAGTGCCATACCCCTTGTGTGATATGACAGCAGACAATCCTCCTTCTGACACATGTACACCTACAACACAAATGGATAACATTATGGAGACCACAATCACTCAGTGTTACTAACAGCTATAATGCATCATGGCTGGACAGCTACACTACCTAACATGTAAGCATTAAACATTACTGCTGACAACATGTTACACAGCAGTACATTGGTACACTGTAGTACAGTGTACCAGTATACTGCTGTGTAACAGCAGTACACAGCAGTACATTGGTACACTGTAGTGCAGTCACTGTGTGCATCAGAACCATATTAGCCTGTCCCTGCATCAATATTATGGATAACAGGGATGTGGCACAGGTATCATCATATGTACAGGGTGTGTTGTTGGTTTGCCAGAGACCTAGGGTGGGCCATACATCTGACACCATGTGTGTGGGTGAGGGGTGTAATCTGCTGATATGGGCGTGGTGATGTGGTGTGTGTAGGTATAGGTTCATAGGTAGGTACTAGGCTATCAGCCCTAGGGCCCATACAAGCCTAGCCAAAAAATGTACCCTGGCTTTCTCCACCCAAGAAAATTATTTTCCTGTGCCCCTGTCGAGCAGAGCCACAGAAGTGATCCCCAAGGTGAATTTCCCATTTCCCATCCAATCATCAAGATTTTTCTTGAAGAGTGCTAATGAGGAGCTCTGTTTGACATAGATAGGTAGTCTGTTCCAGAGTATGGGAAGTCTCTGGAACAGGAATCTATCCCTCCAGCATGTTCTGTTTATTGTGGTGACAAGGTTTAGATCCCTAGAGCGTGGAGCTCAGAGGGATTGGGATTTCTTTAAGTGGAGCATGTCCAACAGCTCTGGGTTTGACATAGCTTTGTATGTTAGGCAGAGATCACCCCTGAGTAGGCAATATGCGATGGAGTAAAGCTGTAGTTTTTTGAGACGGTCTGCATAGGGCATCTGTTTGAGGCCAGTAATCCTCTTTGTGAGGTATTTCTGTGGTCTTTCCAGTTGTTGTAGATGTCTTGTGAGGTACATACCAAAAAGGGCATTGCACTCTATAATGGGTCTAATGAGTGATAAGTAGAGGGGAACAATGACCTCTTTTTTTCTGGATGAGAATCCTTTTGTGATGAGATGAGCCACGTAGAAGGATTTTCTGACCACTGTGGCAATGTGATTATCAAAGGAGAGACTACTGTCCACCTGTGTCCCAAGGTCTCTTATCACATTTTCGGCATTAAGTAGACTACCAGCTATGTGGTAGTTCATGGGTACAGAGTTTTTATCAAAGGGGATGACAATACACTTTTTGGCATTGAGCTTCAGGCCATGGCTTTGACACCAGGTATCTGTCTCAGTGATGCCCTTTTGTAGTTTGTCCACATCGTTAGGAGTTTTGATTATGTCTCCTAGTTTGCAGTCATCTGCAAACTTTGTTAGCCAAAGACCTTCTGTGTTGGCCTGCACTTCAGAGAAGTAGATACCAAACAGGAGAGGACCCAGGACTGAACCCTGTGGTACTCCACTTGTCACTGGTCTGATGTCGGATTTGGAATCCGCTACTTTCACAGTGTGGGTTTTGTCCATGAGCCAGTTGGCAACCCATCTTGTGACATAGGGATTTATACCTAGTTTAGTGAGCTTATCTATAATTCCAGAGTGGGGGATGGTGTTGAAAGCCTTGGTGAGATCTAGATAAGCTGTGTGAACCATTTTACCCTCATCTATGGCTTTGGTGACTGCTTCAAAGAAGTCATTCAGGTTTAGGAGACATGATCTGTCTTTTACAAATCCAAACTGGGTAGGGTCCAGAGTTTTGAGATTACCAATGTCTTTGTTTATGAGTTACATGATGATACATTCCATGGCCTTGCAGACCAGGCTCATCAGGCTAATGGGGCGGTAGTTCCCGGGGTCCGTCGTGGCTCCCCCTTTGTGGAGTGGGATAACCGCGCGGTGCGCCATTCAGTGGGTACAAAGCCTGAGGTGAGCTATGACTGAACATGGTACTTAGGTAGGGTGCCAGTTCATTCTGTAGTTTGTGTAGAACACAGCCTGGGATATTGTCAGGTCCCATGGATGCTGTGTTCTTGGCTTTGGAGAGTGTGTTTTTTACCTGTGCAGCCGTGATTATAGGAACTTTGCATTCTTCCAGTATAGAGATGGGCCCTCTAGGGGGTGAGAGGGGGGTAAAGTTAGCACTGAACCTATCTGCTAGGATGTTGGCAATATCACTTGGTTCTGTATATTTAGTGCCATTGTGCTGTAACTCAGAGCAGATCTGAATGTTCCCATTTAGATTCCTGACATAGCTATAGAATGCTTTGTGGATGTCTTTAGAGTCAGTGGCAATTTTGTTTTCGTAACTAGCTTTGGTTGCCCTAGGTGTGTTTGTATAGTGTGTGGGTATACATGCACACAGTTCTGCCATTTGGCTGCCTTATACAGGTGTTTCCTGGACAGCTGCAGACCATACCTGGCAGGGTGTGCAGTTCACTGTCTCCAGCCACAGACATGCGGACTGTGCTTGCCAGGGGTTCCATGGGCATGTCAAGGTACAGGCCTCAATGTGCTACTCTCCCCTGATGATGACATATGTCCGGTGGAACCATGTCCCTCCTGGGACTGGCCAGGGCCACGTGCATGTGTCCTGCTGTATTGTGGTGCGGACAGTCCCCCCTGCAGTGCTGGGGCAGGTACTGCTACTACAGGAGTGGCTTGATGTTCTTGCACATCCACGTCGACCACCAGATGTTGGTGTTGCTGGCCTACATCCATGCAGCCGTCGCCCCACTCCCACCACATGTTCTAGCATGGACAATCCATGGTCAGTGAGGCCCACCATCTCACCCAACCATTTATCTATGACCTCGGTATAATCACAGAGGGCACCTGGAAGTTCATGGATGTTGTCACTTACAGATGAGAAAGCAGCCCTCTGCAGCCTCAGACCCTGTCTGGTGTACAGTTCTATACATGCTTGCACCCCCATGACAGTCTGAAACATGCATCTGGTGGTACCATTTGTGGCACTTCTGCCAGGGCATGATGACCAGCGGCCCTCCCATGAGCACCCCTGTACATCTACTTATGTGGTGCCCTGCCAGACATCCAGCTATGCCTGTTGTGTCCAAACACAGCAGGCATAAATACCACACTCTCCTGTGCACTGCCACCAACCGCCAACTGTCTCTCTGCTATGGCCACTGGTGATGGGGTATCTATAGGCACTGTGACTCTGTGCGGGGTTGGGGTGGATAACACAGCATGTCAAACGATGGAGCAGTTTTGGCCTCTGACAACCCCGTCTGTGCCTCAACACACCTTTTGGTGTCTGAATGGACACCAACATCAGATTGCATGGAGGAGGGACCCTGAACCCACCTCGCCACCTGTGACGGGAAAACAAGAATTGCACTTTAAGACCTGTACGGCATTTCATAACAGTACACACATATACAAACACACACACACACACACACACACACACACACACACACACACACACACACACACACACACACACACACACACACACACACACACACTGAAATTCCACCACAATGCCTACCTGTCCCTGAGTTTACAGACAGTCCCAAGTTTAGTCACGTAAGTTCTCCATCCTGCATCACACTTGGTAACATACGCTCATTAATACCACCCATTAACGTATCATTCTTCTAAATGCCTAGACAAGTGAGCACAACACATGACCTGTTACTCCATTACCTCTTTGACTTCATTGGAGTAGATTTTACAAGGCCTCACTGCTGTCATCCTGTATTCACCCTGGGTATGTCCGGACATCGTGAGCATGGCCCCCATATGTTAGGGGCAACTACGTTCACTCAATATTGTCACACACTGGAGTGGCATACATAACTATTGCTCAGTAGATGAAAGATGTGCTGCTCATTCAACTTATTATGTGGACAACAGTAATATATGGATACACTCCCTGGTGTTGTCTAGTAATTCCCCAATGCATCTGTAGTGCTGCATATGTGGGTAGTCCTTCACCGTTCTGCTGAATGCAATTTTAACAGTATACCTGGTGTCTAGTTTCCCTCCCGATGCATGTTCCATGCTACAGACCTTATTATACTATCAGCTGTCCTGAAATTACATATCAGACAAGTATTCCTGGTGTCTCATGTGTCAGCCCATGTCCATGTACTGCACGATTCCAAAGGGAAGTACTGATGTATAAACAACCCCACAATCACGCATGTGCATAAATAGACATCCACACAAACACACACACATATGCACACACACACATCCTACATGCATTAACCCACCTCCACTCCACCAGATTGCACTTACGGACAAAATAACCCCCCCCCACACACACACAACTACAGGTGAGGTTGCACAAAGATAGTACACACAGACCTCCCATTACCCATCTGTCAACATGCATAGCATATGGTACTCAACAGCATGCAGTTCAGCTATAGTCAATCCATGCTAGCAACAGTATACATGTGTATGATGCATGGGCTGTGTTAGTAGGTGATGCCCCTTCCCCTGGAAAACACTGCACCCATGTACACAGTATTGGTGTGCACCTGTTTTGGACCCTGCTGTGTACTGTGCACCAGATCTCTCAGGTGTACACACTATTGCTGAATGGGTATTACTGTGTCAGTTATGTCTGCTCTAATGCTCACAGCCCCTATGTGTTTGTCTGCCACATACCTGGGATGATATGTGGACAGATGTCATTTCTGAATGCCTGATGTCTGATTTAAAGATCTCAACATCAGCGGTGCATGTATGACCAATACGATACTATTACACTGACAACTGTCAAACCTTACCGTGGCTATGGGGAGTGTGCACACCCTTATTGATATGATGCCCTCTTCCTTGATATGCCATGGGACCATATCACTGCATATGTTAACATTACATGAGCCTGATATTTGACATATGTCCTGTACATTCAAATGCAGTGTCTAACAAATGTGTTAGTTGTGCCGATACTGACCGCGATGCATACACTTCATGGGTGCATATGTGTGCGCACCCTTATCATGATGGTTTGTTGTATCTACTGTTATGTGTGCTACAGTAGTCAGTATTCCTGGCAGGGGTATACTAGCATGCGTCATCTGCATTTGCCAGTATATGGTCAGTCTGCCCTACACATGTCCCCCAACTCTGCTTGATTGCAAGGTCAACTCATGTGCACATCCCTTGGAGTTCACACACTGCCATCACTATTGCTGTGGAGTCAGGGTTATGTCTGCCACAGTTCCTGAACCTGACTGTGTACAGATACAGCCATTCATAGCATCCTTCGGATCCCTGCTGCAGTGCATTGGTGTGTCATGATGACACCCCATACCCTCCTTCAGCGTTTTTGCAGCTGCTTGACAACTATGGCCTACACATGTGTGTCAGTTTACAGTGTCCCAAACACTGAACACCACATGTAACAGCCTAGTCCCAGCTAATGAATGGCAAACATACAGGTGTACACTGGCACTAGTACAGTACAGATGGGGATGGTGGGCCTGAGGTGGGGTGAGGCATTGGTTGTGCAGCCCATGTATCTTTCATGATACTGTCTGTAGGTTTCCAGTGTGGTCATGGTACACCAGTACACATTGCAATGCATGACTTTTGGGGACCTCTTCTGTTATGCATACACCACATGTAGAGAGGCCTGGCTGATGTTTCCTGTAGTACAACTGTCACATCTGATTACCCTAACCTATAGGCCACATGCTTGCAGAGTCCAGGCAATTGATGACACGGGTACTGCACACCCAGTGCTTGCTAGATGTTCCTGCTACCCCCTCTGTGTTGTGGCATGTTAATAGGCAGCCCACATGACCCGTTTGCTACATGTGACATCATTTGTATTGGATGACCATCTGGTTATTTCCTACATTATTCCTGTCCCATACATCCTTGCTACATAAATAACTGTCTGCACTGTTTGCCATGGTATACGCAGTGGTGAGGTATGGCTACATGTCCAGCTCATGGATGCTACCTGTTGGGTATGGGGCTCATGCCATGTCATGTAAGATTGTGCAAGCCACGGCTGCCTCTGTTGCAGGTAAGTGTGCACATTTGATGGCCAAACGTCTTGGACAGCAGACCAATACGTGGTGTGACATTGGGGACATGTACCTGCTGAAAGGTGCATTTCCATGACAAATGCATGCAGTCAGTACTGCAATAGCTGCTTCCACTATATTTTATCTGGAGTGTGTGCACACATATGCGTCCAGTGTTTGTGAAGGTATGTATTCCCCATATTTGCTGCCCTAGCCTATGATTCCGTATTACACACTCATTGCTCATGTTGGGACCGCATTGCAGGATTTAAGGGTTGTGGACTGCAGTATTATGATATTCCATAGTGTAGATTTTTAACAGTTGCCATTGCAATACTGGTATATACACTGTTGTAGCATTGTATAAGGGTGATGTTTCACACATGTTCCTACTGTAGGCCATTTGTCCCACCAGTATGTTCATCCCTGTGGACACATTTTGCAATGACAGGATGTTAATTATATTGCAGGTGTCTGACATACCCTTCAGATACACCATCATGGTCACCACTGTGATGTCATGCAGTTAACAGCAACAATACATGAACATGTATGGCATGCATTATGGGTAAGTATGTTGGATGTGTGCATGGAATATACCATAGCTATTACATGACCGGTGTATTAGCAAGCATGAACATAAACATAAACATAAACCATACTCACCAGCTAAAGGCTGCTGCCTTAGTGGAATACCAGAGGGACTTACACAAGATGTGATGTCAGTAGCCACAGCTGTGGTATTGGTACAGGGTGGGTGCAGCATTACAGTACAGCAACAGTACAAGTCCACAATACTACATCTTATGCATGCACATCTGTTTATTACTACTATGCAGCAACAGACTATATATATGTCATCTCACATATGCATGATTTACTTGTACAGAAGTGGATGGATATGCAACAGTGGTCTACTGATGTGCCCTGTGGCCTTACCTGCATGCTCCTCTGCCAGTGTGTGGGTAGCACCCACCTCCACTATGGTCTCCGCCAGTTATGTGTGTGGGTGGGTGGGTGCCACGAGGCTGGCGAGGAGCTCCTCAACATGTGTCGGGGGGATGGATGGCATGACTTCCCCTGTTGCGAGGTGATCCACTCAGACTGCAGCAGCACACCACGGACATTGCAAAGCAGGTCACTGCAGTGATGACGGACCTGCTCATAACTGCCATTATGCAGGCCGACATCATTTACCCTGTGGACTAGATTGTTCCACAGGGTGGTCCGCTACTGCTGCTCATGGGCTGTCCTGCCAAACAGCACCTGGTAGTGCTGTACCAGGTGGTTGATGATGACCTCATTTTTGTCCGCTGAATAGACTGGTAATCTGCCATGAGACATCTTGCCTGAATGACATAAAGATGGAAACAGGTCTGAGCAACTTATACAGCAAGGTTACCATAGTTCCTAATACACATCTCTGTCCCCCCCCACCATATCTGCGACAACAAACTGTTCACACAACTCAATACAAATGGCTACAGCTTACCTACCATTGGGACATATATCGTATTATACCACAGCTTGTGCTATGTGCTTGTAGCCATGTTCCCTGTGGGGACACTATTATTGCTGGCCTGTTACAGACAATGTCACCTGCATGCCTTTGTAAGAGCCACTATGGTTCCATATATGCATATGGTCTGTTTGCTATGTGATTGCTGAACATCTGTATTTATGTGTTATTGGGAATATCTATGCATGCCATTGGACATGAATCGGGATTGTGTGGACTATTACTACCCACATATGTTCTATAACAGTGACACAATGGGGGTTGGGAGGGTGGCCTAATGGTTAAGGTGTTTGCCTTAGAAACACAAGATGCAGGGTTCAATTCTCGCAAGGGATAATTGGCTAGGCTTACAATGGCTCGCAAGGGCAGTTAGCCTAGTACTAACCTATGAACCTATGAACCTATGAACAATAGCATGTTTAGGGAACAGTTGCCAGCAGAACCACCTCTCCCACCTCATCTGGCCATGTTTCCAGGCCACAACACATGTGGGGCCCACCCTGGGGCCTCCTCATCTCGTGGTCCTGCACTACCATCAGCTGGAACCACCTCTGGGGATGGTGTCCCCTCCTGGGGGCACACACAGACATGATCCTGTCACCCGATGCCAGGTCCAGGGTCTGTTGCATAGGGAGTTCCACAGAGACTTGGGGGATGTGCTACAGCACCTTGAGGCCCTCAGTACACAATCACAGGGTCCACATGCCCCTCCTGCTCAGCCTCCAGCCCAGGCACCTTCTGGGCTGTGAAGCTGCTGTTGTGACTGGCAGTGGGTGGGGGCCTTGTTCCCACTGTTTCCATATGGGGGCTCATGGGACTTCCACATCGCAAATGACACCCACCACATGTGTCATATACCAGGCTGTCCTCTCTTTCTATCAACCCAACCCACCTCCACAAATATACCTGCTATCCTTCCCCAAATTCCCATTCCCACCTTCACAGACAAGGGCAATGTGGTCCCAACAAGGGCTTCACATGTGACATAACTGTCCCTGTTGCAAACACTTACTGCTGTATATATATGTGTGAATTGATATGTGTGATGTTCCCTCGCACATAGCATGCAGCACTGTGATGCAAACATAGGGGACATGTATTTATATACATATGTGTGTGCGTGTGTTTGTATATATGTAGACATACACACACATACATATATATATATATATATGTGTGTGTGTGTGTGTGTGTGTGTGTAGATATATATTATGCTGTATATATGTGTTTATATATATATATATATATATATATATATATATATATATATATATACATATAGGTCTCTGTATATCTGTAGACATATATATATATATATATACATGTGTGTGTATATATATATATATATATATATATATATATATATATATACACACACACACACACACACACACACACACACACACACACACACACACATATACACACATATATATATATATATATATATATATATATATATATATATATATATATATATATATATATATATATATATATATATATATATCTATATATATATATATATATATATCTATCTATATATATATATATATATATATATATATATATATATATACACATGGAGTACATTCAGACATCAGGTCCACAATCTCTCACTCGCCTTCCTGCACAGCTGCACTGTTCTGCCTTGCTACAACACAGACAGGTGCCACATATGGACACAGCCTAACATTAGGGGGGTATATATAGGGACAGATTGCAGGTAAGCCTATTACACAACTATGGCATTTTGGCATGCTACATTACATGTTAACCTGAGTGTCCTGCAAGTGCTGGGCTCTGGAACCCACGTGTCCATCATTATGTCATTACTTCCACCACCAGCTATTGGCCACAGGAATATACATGCTTTCCATTACACAAGACACACTATGATGGCTTACATCTTGTCAATGCTGCTCTGCAGAGTTGACAGATATGGCCCACTACCCACAGGGACAGACTCTATTGTCCACAGCAGTTGTTCAGCTGAACATCATTACACCAGCAACACCTGATGGCACATATAAATCATTCCACATCATGTATCCCATTATTATAGACCAAGTACTACAGTCAATTACATGCATATAGACTTCACATATCTCTTGTCGGAATTATGTCTGTCCTGGATAGTTTTCTTGCAGGGTTTTGTTTTGTGTTATGTTATTCTTTGCCTCTGGCTTGTTCTCTCTCTCTCTCTCTCTGTCTCTCTCTCCCTGTCTCTCTCTCTCTATCTCTCTCTCCCCCCCCCAAGCATGGACTTTGTAAGTGATGCACATGATCAGGTGATGGCCTCTGCACCAATCAGTGTCCTCCACTTTCTATCTGCATGCAGCATGCTGTGTACTACTTCTAATTACCACTGTTATGGCAAATCACTATTATAAATCCCGAAAGCATGTGGGTGTGGTCCCTTTACCTGTCCTGTATG
The DNA here is from genome assembly GCF_019279795.1 of Protopterus annectens. Taxonomy (NCBI): domain Eukaryota; kingdom Metazoa; phylum Chordata; order Ceratodontiformes; family Protopteridae; genus Protopterus; species Protopterus annectens. The sequence goes on from NC_056725.1 coordinate 1,915,906,259, forward strand.
GCGAACATCCTTCCTGTGTGAGGGCAGCAGTGTTACAGACAGCAGGTAGCAATGCCTCTTACAAGAGGACTTGCAGACTCAGGCCAGCTACATATTTGTATAAGATTCCAGAACTACAGAGTATGAGTATTGTTATATGCATTGCAGAGCACCAGTGTTACAGGATTTGTGTGTATATACTAGTTTAACATGGAATGCAGTCTGTCTCCATAGCTCTCAACTGTGGGCCTATCTACATGATGGCCAGAGGTGTGCCTGTTATGTTTTGTCTGTCCACCACACAGGTCTTGTGTCAGATATATCACTGGCAGTGTGTGTGTTGAGTACTATCAGTACATGGCTACATCCATTTGTGTTTCTGACTTCATATTCCTGACTAAGGGTATGTTGTAGACTATCTTGTAACACCAGCAACTTGCTCAGTGTATGACAACACTATTTCACATATGGGCCTGTGTTCCAGCCTCAGTCATCCAACTACATACCAGGCTTTGTAGATATGACATGCAGTAAGGGGTTGTTGTATAGTGGCCTGTGATTATGTCATGCTGATATTTTTGCCATCATTCCAGTGCTGTTGTGGCCCCCACACATATTGTGGGGCTGGGTCCATATATATGTGGGCTTCATCTGCACAAAACATGTGTGTCCTTCTGCAATCCAGAGGTCAGTGTATGTAACAGTGTTATATGCCCATGTAAGTCAGTCTATGGTGGATATGCACCATAAATAACCTAAGCTGTTACAACATGTGAGGGATATCAGTAGTAAGCTGCCTTAAGGTATATGGATGTACATTACCATACATTTAACCTTGGGAGAATTGCTGGCCTACTGCTTACTGCCATACAGACTGTTCTGTTTGTCATTGTGATTGCGATGGTTTCAGTTATGCATTGCTATGTAACAGATGCTTCCCATTGTGTCACCTTAAGTCTTTTCCCCCTAGGGATTGTGTACAGAGTGTAGTTAGAGGCTGCTGCACTATACATCTGCATTACCTACTGTTGATTGATTGTTATCATGTGGCCCAGTCTGTCTTTACTGTTGTACTACTTGCAGGCCTTGGCCTGGACAGCAACATATGCTATGCTTTCAGATTACTGTATTAAATGATTTGCTTGAGAGTTTCATTAATCTATTTGTATGCATTTCAAAGTATAAACAGCTATATGACATGGCATACACAACTGTGATAGTATACAAAATAAACTTTCCTGTTTATGCAAACCTGTGTGTGGTATCATATCCAGTATCTGTCTGCCTGGGATGACATGATCGACAGACCACAATGCTTTGTCAGAGATGGCCTGCACCTGTCACCCTTGGGATTCAGGATACTGGAAAAGGCTCTTGCTACCCCTATAGTGGCTTTTTTAGGCAAGGTTCAAATTGCAAATTCTCCACTGTAACAGGTACAAGGAAGCAAAATCTGAGGGTAATGCTACTCAATGCTAGAAGTCTATACCTCAAAATGCACTCACTCGAGGCATTCCTTAAAATGGACAACACCAACATCTGTGCAGTGACAGAGACCTGGTTCAAAACTCCAGAGAGCACCCCTGCATTACCAGGTTATAATTCATACCCCACCTTTCGGCCACCTAACCCAGACCGAAACACTAAAGGTGGAGGCGTGTCCATATTCATTAAGGATATCCACACCTCCAAGCTAGTTGCTCAGCATAATGCAGCCGAGATTACCCAAGTTCAATTAACTCTGGGCAAGACCACAATCCAGATTGTAGCTTGCTACAGACCCCCCCCACCATGCCCCAGGATTCCCACTCCTCTTTTCTTAATATGTTGGAAAATATTAGGATACAACCCAACACCCTAATAATGGGTGATTTCAACTACCCCACCATTAACTGGGAAAACTACTCTTGTACCAAATTCTTCACTCAATGCTTTCTGGAATTCATCAATTCCAAAGCCCTGGATCAACTTATCCACAGCCCCACCAGGGGGAGCAATATCCTAGACCTGGTCATCACCAACATGGGTGACTGGTGTTCCACACCAGAGGTCAATTCCTCATTGGTCAGATCTGACCACAAGCTAATCACCCCAGACATCCACATCCCGCTCCCACCCCCCATTAGGAAACAACCGTAAAAAGTTTCTCCAAAGCCAACTTCACACTTCTTAAGACAGAAGTGGCAAACCTCACGACACCCATGCAGATGGACAATAGAGGTATGACTGCTGAATCCTACACAAATGCACTTTATAAGCACTTACACGAGTGCATGGATCGTGCTATCCCTAACAGAACCAAGATGCTATCCTCCAAAAAAAGGAAGCCAATCTGGTGGTCTTCTGCCATAAACAAACTCTACAAGAGAAGAAAGAAACTATTGCAAAAAAGAGTAAAATCCCATGATTGGAGGAACTCCCTGGACAGCCTCAGTAGGAAGCTAAGATCCCTCATAAAATCCTCCAAAGCTAGTTATGAAAACAAAATCGCCACTGATTCTAAAGACAGCCACAATGCATTCTATAGCTATGCCAAGAATTTCAATGGCAACACTCAGATATGCTCTGAGTTACAGCACAATGGCACTAAATATACATAACCAACTGATATTGCCAACATCCTGGTAGATAGGTTCAGTGCTAACTTTACCTCCCTCTTACCCTCAAAGGGCCCATCTCTATACCGTAAGAATGCAAAATTCCTGTAATCACGGCTGCACAGGTAAAAGCCTCACTCTACAAAGCCAAGAACACAGCATCCATGGGACCTGACTACATCCCAGGCTGCCTTCTACACGAACTACAGAATGAAATGGCACCCACCTAAGTACCATGTTCAGTCATAGCCTCATCTCAGGCTTTGTGCCCATTGAATGGCACACCACGATGGTTATCCCACTCCACAAAAGGGGAGCCATGACAGACCCTGGGAACTACTACTCCATTAGCCTGACGAGCCTGGTGTGCAAGGCCATGGAATGTATCATCATGGAACTCATAAAAAAAAGACATTGGAAATCTCCAAACTCTGGAACCCACACAGTTCAGATTTGTAAAAGGCAGATCATGTCTCCTAAACCTGATAGACTTCTTTGAGGCAGTCAACAAAGCTATAGATGAGGGTAAGGTGGTCATTACAGCCTATCTAGATCTTACAAAGGCATTCAACACCATCCCCCACTCTGGAATTATAGATAAACTCACTAAACTAGGTATAAATCCCTATGTCATAAGATGGGTTGCAAACTGGCTTACTGACAGAACCCACACTGTGAAAGTAGCAGACTCCAAATCAGACTTCAGACCAGTGACAAGTGGAGTACCATAGGGTTCAGTCCTAGGTCCTCTCCTGTTTGGTATCTACTTCTCTGAAGTACAGGCTAACACAGAAGGTCTTTGGCTAATTAAGTTCGCAGATGACTGCAAACTAGGAGCCATAATCAAAACTCCTAAAGATGTGGACATCCTACAAAAGGGCCTCACTGAGACAGATGCCTGGTGTCAAAGCCATAGCCTCAAGCTCAATGCCAAAAAGTGCATTGTCATCCCCTTTGGTAAAAACTCTGTACCCATGAACTACCACATAGGCGGTAGTCTACTTAACACCAAATGTGTGATAAGAGACCTTGGGACACAGGTGGCCAGTAGTCTCTCCTTTGATAATCACATTGCCACAGTGGTCAGGAAATCCTTCTGCAAGGCACACCTCATCACAAAAGGTTTCTCATCTAGAAAAAAAAAGGTCATTGTTCCCCCTCTACTCATCACTCATTAGACTCATTATAGAGTACAATGACCCTTTTGGTATGTACCTCACAAGACATCTACAACAACTGGAAAGGCCGCGGAAATACCTCACAAAGAGGATTACTGGCCTCAAACAGATGCCCTACACAGACCGTCTCAAAAAACTCCAGCTTTACATATTAATATATATATATATATATATATATATATATATATATATATATATATATATATATATATACACACACACACACCGATATAAATACACACACACACACACACACACACACACACACACACACACACACACACACACACACACACACACACACACACACACACACACACACACACAAACATATACATCTACATGTATAAATGCATTTCCTGTACTGTTGAATGACTGTGCTGGATGATATGTTTGTGAAAACATCAGGGTTATGTATATCTGATATGGCTTAGTGATAAATCAATTTGGCTATGGTGTGTAGGGTCCTGGGTCCGAGCCTTGCAGAGGCTGTTTATTTTGTTGCTGGGCAAAACAAGGGCCGTTGGCTACAGAGTGATTCAGGTACTTTTAAGCAGTTGTAAGTGGGTTTGCGCGATGGTAAGCAATGCTAACTTCCAGTTAAATATGCTTACAGGGAGTTAGCTTCAATATAGCTCTTTGTAGGCTAGCCCCACTCCTGGCTGCTGAGTATTCCCTATCGGTAGCATTTGTGCATGCAACCCTCCTGCCAGTGCAAACCTCCCAGCTTCAGTGTCCTGCTATCTATCTGAGGCCCAGAGATAATCCTGACTTCTATAAAGTGTCTGATACCTTGTCCTGAGCTTGGAAAGAGTCTTTTCTTCCCTATGTTGTACTGCCTTGAGAAGCAGGAATAGTTATTTGGAACGTGCAACCCTCCTACCAATGCAGACCCCCCCCCCCAGCTTCAGTGTCCTGCTATCTACCTGTGGCCCAGAGATAATCCTGACTTCTATAAAGTGTCTGATACCTCCTCCTGAGCTTGGAAAGAGTATTGTCTTCCCTATGTTGTGCTACCTTGAGAAGCAGGAATAGTTATTTGGAAGTATGTACAAAATACTCCTACCTTCTTAACTGCAACAAATTCCTGTCTTATCTTGTTTAAGTGAAAGCTCTCTGCAGGACTATCAGCAGCCATAGTCTCTTATTATATTACATCCTGCCTGCCAGAGTTAACCCCCCCCAAATTGTCTCTTATAGTCACATTGCCTATACCCTCCTTAGCCTCTCTCCTAAAACTCTCCCCCCTGCTTCTAAATTATATTGTATTCTTCTCACCTGTCCCATCCCCTAATCTCTCTAAAACCCCTTTGGGTAGACTCTACTTACATTACCTGGAATGACCATTAGAGGGCAGTAGTACTACCTTATTACCCATTAGTTACTTTGCTCACATAATTTAGCCATTAAACCATATTTTGTCTCCCTCTTACCTCTGATACTCCTGTACCTATTTCTTTGCCTCTGATTCCACCTTTAGCTCTCCTTTCCCTCTGCTATTTTAGTCCCTGACCTCCTAGATACCTTACTTTGGGCTTACCTCCCAACTTACTGATTATTTTCCCTCAAAACCTGTCTTCTTGTTTGAACCCGCTCTGTTCGCCCTGCGGGCTCACTCCGCTTCCCTACCGTACCCCCAAATGCCACCCACCCCAGTGGTCCTACACTTATACTTCCTAAACTACACCCTCTCTCCCATCCGACCAATAAATTGCTCCAACCACTTACTCCACGTAGCTACTCCACTCCTCTTCTAACTCTCTCAAGTGTCTCTACTTAAAGTGCTTTTCCATACCTTATAGCATTACAGTTCCCCCTCCTTAAAGTCTCTCCCACACTTACTAGTTCTTTATTATCGTATCCCAGTCTACCTCCATTGTATTTGTATAGGTATCCATAACAAAATGCAGACTACAACAAAAGTTATCCTAACCAACTTAATACTCTTATCCACATTCATACCTGCCCTCACCTCAGCCTATCTCCTAACCTGTTTTGAAAAGGTGGATTACTTCCACCTTAACTACTCTCCAAAACAAACAACCATTCACGATATTTCCCTCACCCATATTCACATAAGCATTATCTCCACTCCCTGCTATCTGCTAGCTAAATTCCATCAACTCACACATATTAAGTACAATAACCTCTTAGTAAGAAAAGTGAAACTTCAAACTAGCTATACATACAACCCAGTTTCTAAACTAAAGAACCCCACCTTAAAAGATGGTGACATCCACCATAATCCCGACCCAACCAATGCCTCCACAGTAAATATTCACTGCACCACACCCTCAAACCTTGCAACCCAGACCAGACTCTCCAACTCTTTACTAATAGGACATCTCAATACCCGCAGTATTAACAACAAAATTGCCCATCTCCATGCCCTCCTTGATATTCCTTTGACATCTTTTGCCTTACAGAAATTTGGTTAAAACCTGGAACTAAGGATAACAAAATAATCCCCCCAGGCTATAATATATTGAGACAAGACTGCTTAAAATGTAAGGGTGTGGGGGGGGGGGGTAGCACTCTTATTTAAAAATGGCCTACAGATCTGCTCTATAACTTATAACCCACCTCTGGACAGTAAGGCTGAAGTCCTCATCTCTAGAATTCAACTCAACCCTAACAAATCCCTTTACAACATCTGAATCTACCTACCCCCCGGCAATAACAGCAGTACAATAGAAGATATTCTTAGCTGGGTGTCCTCAACTTACTCATAAGAAAAAATAATACTAGGTGACTTCAGTACTGACTGGGAAACTGTCAGTACTAAAAACAGAACCATTATTTATTTATTTATTTATTTTATTTTATTTTACATTTGTTTACTGGGCTAGTCCAACTGGATACATGTCCATTTTCAGTGGTGGCCCGGGGAGAAAAGCTCCTCTACAATACTACTATAGTAAGAATAAACAAAAAATGAACAATAATATATCAACATATACAAATAAAATCTAAAAACATGTACATTAAACCTACAGCAGAAAGAAAAGCATTTGAGTACAATAAGAGGTTTAGTAAAGTAGAAAACTACAAGTAAAGTACCTACTTAGTTACCCTATTTCTTCTTTGTAAGAAGTTGAAAAGTAGTGATTATATGCCTTAGTTAGAAAAGAAGTAACAGAAACAGTTTTATAGAGAATTTAATGAGGGAACCATCCCAGACATCTGGAAAACCTACCACATTATCCCCCTACATAAAGGTGGTAAATCTAATGATTACTCTAACTACAGGCTGATAGCTCTACTATCACCCTTAGAAAAAGTAATGGAAAAATGCATTCACCACCAGCTATTAGACCACTTAACTAAACACAACATACTGGCTAACTGCCAGCATGGCTTTAGGCCATTTCATAGTACCACCACCGCTCTCCTATCTTTCACCGACTCCATTAATAAGAACCATAATAACATCCTCTCTTCTGCTCTCTTCATCGACCTTTTGAAGGCTTTTGATATGGTAAACCACCCCCTGCTTATAAATACTCTTGAATCTCTTTCTCTGGATACCCTAGCTATACGATGGTTTAAGTCCTACCTCAACAATAGGCAACAGGCAGTTCTCTGGGAGAACAAGCTATCATCCAGCCTGCCAGTCATCCTTGGAGTCCCACAGGGCTCCATTTTAGGACCTCTTCTTGTAGCAATCCCTCAAGCTACCTGTATACAGTATGCCGATGATTCCATGCTTATATGTTCTGCCAACTCCATTTCAGAACTACATTTACTAACTCAGAAAGTATTCAACTCAGTAGAGGTTTGGTTCTTGAAACGCTGCCTCCTTTTAAATGCCAAAAAAACTAAGCTCCTACTCTTTACACCTACCAGTAGGTCCTCTCCCATAGACTTCTCAGTCAAATCCAACAACTGCACCCTTATATCCCCCGACTCTACCACCAAACTGTTAGGACTCACAATCGACAATAACCTTAACTTTGATAGCCATAAAAATAACACCATACAAACAGTAAACAGAAAAATGGGCTCCTTATATAGAATCAAACCCTTCTTAACTCCAACAGCTGGAACCACTATTACCCACTCTCATTTAATCTCAGCTCTTCTTTACGCCTCACCTATTTATACTAACCTAAAAAAAATAATCTTCTCAAACTAGCCAGCTCCTACAACAACATTGCCAGATTTGCCACTGGTAATGCATTTTGAACTCACCACTGTCAGAATCTAAAGCAGCTAGATTGACTTGAACTACAAAACATTCTGATTTTTTCCCAACTTACCATTGCCCATAAGATCTTTTACCAACCAAAACATACTCCGATACTCTCTAACCTCATTACCCCCTATAATAATCTAAATTCCCTATGCTCTTCTAGCAAACTGCTTGCTAGCATAAGCAAGTCCAATAACTTGGCAGGTGACTCCCTTTTCTCCAATACTGCTGGAAAAAAACTGGAACCTTCTACCAATCGATCTAACTCCACTACCTTCACTGTCACTCTTTAAAGCTCAAAAGACACCTTAAAACACACTGTATGTCCTTGCAGTAACCCTGACTAATCTTCAGTTTTTCCCTACTTCTATCTTCACACTGCCTCTGGATACAAAATTTCACACTGCTTACCCCTCTGTAAGCAGAAACTGTCACTAGTAAGATTAATACAACTTCCAGTATTTATTTAATCTATCAATGAACTGTAAAGTACCTCAAATATCATGTTGTAAAATGACTTATATTATCTTATATACTAATCCTCCTTAGTGTTAGTACTTCTCATAAAGATTCCTTTTTTGTATTCTAATTTCCTTTCTACTTTATTTGTTATATGACTGTATATGATATTTTTGTGCTACTTTTGAAGCTTTTCTCCCCGGGCCTCTACTGAAAATGGAAATATATCCAGTTAGACTAGCCCGGTCAACAAATGTAAAATAAAATAAATAAATAAATTGCTTAACCTGTGTAGGCATTGCTTACCCCCACGCAAACAAGGTTAAACCCGCTTACTGCGCTCCCACTTACCCCCACGCTAATTTCTTTAAAAGAAATGAAAAAGGGTTGATAGGAAAGTGGTGAAAAAGGGGCACAAAGAGGGAGAAACAGTAGTGAAAATAGTTAGGTATGTGCAGGATGTGTGTAGGGAAGGTCCATAGCTGCCCATTTCTTTTACAGCAACAGCTGTGCATGTACACTGAATTTGGAGTTAGATTTGGACACTCAAACCCCTGAGAGAGGTGTGAGGACAACAATAATTTGTTGTAAAGCCAATTAGACCAGATTACATGTGTCCAGTGGACACTTGTGAAATGGACAGCTATGTATGGGGCGAGATTCTTTTTTTTGGGAACAGATTGCCCCCCTTTTTTTTTTCAGGCGAGAGTAGGATGTTGGGGAGGGATAGTAGGTATATTTGGGGAGGTTAGTTGGGTAGGATAACAGACAAGACAGACAAGACAGCATACAAGCGCAGTATACGACACATGTGGGGGGTAAACACTGTGATGGGGAGGGGTGTTTGGAAATCAGAAGCTCATGAGCCCCCTAGTGGATACAGTGGGACTGAGGTCCCCACCCATGGGCAGTCACCGCTGCACCTTCACAGCCCGAAGGTGGCTGTTCTGGGGGCTGAGTAGGAGGGCCAGGCCAAACCGCTAGTTGAGACACATGGCCCTCAAGTTGGCGTAGCAGATCTCCAAACTCCCAGCAGAGCTTGCTACGCACCATGCCGCGGACCTGACGATGGGTGACAGTGTCCTGTCCGCACCCACTCTTGGGGGGGGGCGAGCCCCATACCATGAGGTGGTTCCACTCGAAGGTGGTGCAGGACCAGCAGACTAGGAGGTCCCGGGGTGGGCCCCAGACATGCTGGCACCTGGTGCCATGGCCAGATGAGGTGGGACAGATGGGTCTGCTGGGACCTGCCTTCCCAAACGTGCTACGGTGTTTCAATTTTACAACATATGTGGGTTAGTAATAGTCAACACATTCCAGGATTAGGTATAACAGCATGCATAGATATTCCCATTAACCCAAAACACCAGATATGGAATAGTTGCATAGCAAACAGAACACATGCATATATCGACCCACAGTGGCCATTACAACGGCATGCAGGTACATTGATGGCAGCATGCCACCAATGTGGGAGTATTTCAACATGGCACATGCATAGAAACAACTTTAAGTATTTATCAAACAATAGGACATATGTCCCAACAGTACATTTAATGGAGCACATACCGACTGAGTTGTGTATTTAGTTTATTGTTGCAGATATGGTGGGGGGATGTCAATTAACAACTAGTATATTCATGTAGTTCTCATTACTTTTCTAGTCAGTGCTGTGATCTGTACCTTACAGGTATTAGTACACTACCCTATGGGCCTTAGTTTGGACAGTGGTATGGATATAGACAACTATATACATGAACTGAGTTTTATCTGCAGTAAACACCTCTTACCTTGTATACCTGTGGAGGTATTGTTTGTTAACACGACCTACCTGTTCCTACACATATTCCCAGATTCCAGGTAGCTGTTATGCACATACCTGTCCATCTCTTATTGCACACACTCTGGGCATGTATTGACCACATGCAGGTGAACGGGACATATTTTGACTATTGCCCTGTTAAACCTTTGGTGAGTTGTACAATGACAGGTTTGTTTTCATTGACATTTTCCAAATATGTACAGGCCTGACAGTCAGTTATATGACATGAAATGCTGCCTACATGTCAGAGATTAGCACACTGATATGCCAGGAGGACAGGGTAACAGCCGACAAATATGGCTGATTAACTGGACATTCTAAACAATTCTGTACACTTGTGGGGTATGATTCTGCATACGGCTTACTACCATTCCCAGGATTCAAACCATGGTTGTGTCTGCTAAAAATAAAACAGTGTCCATCACAGTTGGTTTTCTATATAGATATTGCTGTGTATCTCTTCTCTGATTTCTGTGTATAAGCCTCCTGTGGTTTTACAATCTGACCTTGTAATTACAACACTCTTATACAGGATATCCTAGACAGTTTTATTATGTAGCACAGTGTGGGTGACAGTGATGAGTAATACCTTATTATTCAGAGCAACTGCAACACTAACAATGCCATACAATACCAGAGTAAACAGTACCAGTACAGGATATCAATCTTTTATTTCTAGGCATAGTTTTCATATCTGGCAGTCCTGTGGGGGCAATGTTTGTTAGCACTACCTGAATGTTGCCACACATATTACCAGATTCCACGTTAGTATTATGCACATACGTCTCACCCTGTTACTGAACACACTCTGGTCACAGCTTCACAACATGGAGGTGGAGATGGGACATACTTGGATTATTACTCTCATAACATTTTGGGGAGTTGCTAGAGTGACAGGTTTGTTCTTATAGATGCCTGACAATCAGCTGTATTTCTTATTTGCTGCCTAAACATCTGGGATCATCTCACTAATTTGCCAGGGGGACAGGGTGACATGCAGCGGATATGGGCCAATCAACTAGACATTTTGGACATATCTGTACAGTTGTGGGGTATTATTCTGCTTACAGCCTACTACCACTCCCAGGATTCGAACCATGGCTGTGTGTGCTAAAAATACAACAGTTCACGTCTCAGTTGAGTGTGCTATTTGGATTATGTTGTCTGTCCTTTCACTAAGTCTCTCTCAGTTGTACTATATTACCTCCTGTGATTGCAACAGTCATATACAGGCATTCCTCCACATTTTATTTATGTAGCACAGTGTGGGTAACAATGCTTAATACAACAGTACTATTAAGAAATTGTAACTTTACATTACCATGTGATACCAGAGTAAACACATGCAGTCAAGCAGTTAAACCTTTATTGTCAAGCTATTACGCCTTTATTTACACACAACCTATATGAGACTCTTCCTGCCATATTCTCTGGTGTATGCAGTACATGCCATAAACAATACAGGTTTTATACAGGCAATTAACTTTCTGCTACCTTTAGATTTATTTCCTATGACAGTACATGCAAGAGTTTTACTAAACTGCCTCACGTCACAACCGCTGCAATTTACAGGTATGGGCTTCCTGCTTTGCAGCCCGCTCATCTGCTACTGTGAAAGACATAAGAGGAATATTTAGCCATACCTATCCATAATATATATGAGCTGGCAATTATTAAACAGGCAGTGGACTGATACTTACACATGGCTGGGACATCCCCCGTCCCCCAAACCTCTTAGATCCACTGATACAAGAGATCCACCTTTCTCCACTTCAGGTCGGCATAGTGATGCCTGACCTACTTACCAGTTCAGGGTATGCCAGTGGCACTGGTGAGGTCACGGGCAAGATGGTCCCAGGCTTCCACTTTGTATTGGGAACCCTGGTACGGACCCTGCAGCAGTCTCTGGTCATGGTCTTTCACAAGGAGTCCTGCCATGACTCTGGACTCCTGGATGCCCCAGCAGTGTGCCCAAAAGTGCACACCCTCTCCCATATCAGTCATAGTGCCTACAGGAGGAAGCTGCAACCAATTATAAAATGTATTCCCACCTGTTGGGTTTCAATAGGGCCAATTTCCCACACTTTGCCATGAGTGGATGGTTTTGAAAATGTTAAGCTATGGGCAAAACTGCTTACCTAAGGTTGGCATTGCTTAAAGAGGTATACTAATGGGCAAACTGATTTAGCTGGCCTACACATTGCTTACACCTATTAAGCTGGGCTGTGCAATGTTTAGCGTTGCTTAATTTTTAATTTGCATACTATTTGCTGTTTGGCATTGATTTATTATTTATTACATTTTATATATGTGTTTGGTATCCATGATTCATGTGTACGTACACTGTGTGGGGTTCTTGTGTTTATTAGTGGATTTCAACACTTTATTACAATGACACCTCACATCTGGGCTTAATGCAGTACTCCAGTTCACGTATTTATGTTATGTAGTAGGTTATACAACATAAAACTGTATATAGATTCCTTTCACATGTTCAGTTTGATTTTCCTATAGTGAGGATCTGTTTGGTGATACCTCAATCTTATGTACTGCTGTGATGGCTTAGTGGTTAACTATTGTGACTATAGTGTACAGGGTCCTGGGTTCAAGACCTGCAAAGGCTGTTTATTTTGTTTCTGGCCAGAACAGCGGCTGTTGCATACAGGGTGATTAAGGCACTTTTAAGCAATTGTAAGCAGGTTTGTGCGGATTTGCGTGAAGGTAAGCAATGCTAACCTCTGGTTAAATATGCTTACGGAGAGTTAGCTTCAATATTGCTTAACCTGTGTGCGCATTGCTTACCCCCACGCAAACGGGCTTATACCCACTTACTACTGCTTAAATATGCTTACTCTTGCTTAATGGTACTTACTCCCGCTTACCCCTGCACTAATTTAGACAGTAATGTAAAATGATTCTTGGGAAGGTGGTGGATTTGGGAACTCTATGGATTTATCATTCATTACACATTGCACCTTCGATTTGTATCCCTGATTCATGTGTACATATACTGTATGGGGCATTTGTGATTATCTGTGGATTTTACAACATTATGACAATGACACCTTACATTTGCATTTAATGCAGTACTCCAGTTCACAAATATATTTTATTTAGTTGGTTATGCAACAAAAAATATTGTTCATAAAGTGATTTGACATGGAAAATGGAATGTATTGGAGTGAGTCTTGAACCGGGAATGACTGCTCATAAGGTGAATGTTCCGCCCACTACACTATTGCAGTACTGCTTCATTTGCATATATCTTGATTTTTATCCTCTTGTGCCGTTTAAGCTGCAATAAATGTAGCTAAGCAATGGGCAAACCCACGCACCTACGGTTACATTTTATCTGTTTCATAAAAAAATATATAGCTTGTTTATATTTTAACTATTGCTCTTATAAACTTGGGGGGGGTGTTGCTGGGGGTATGTGGACACCTATGAGTGGTCTCGCTCATTCTTATTACTAACCTGCTGTTCTTGCTTATAGGGGCGTGTATATTCTAAGAGCTCTGCTCTCAGACATGCCCCCTGCACTCATACATGCTCAGCGTCTGTTTAGGAGCTCAGGCAGCGTGCCTTCATTAATATGCCTAGCATGCTACCATCCTGCTCCTAAATGACCACTTCTGTGCAGGACTAAGCCAGTCCTACATGGAAGTATAGTGAATTCAGGGGATGATCTGGCAGTAGCACAGAGGATTTAGGCTCCAAACTGCCAATGAGCTACTTCCTGTAACCACATGTACAGGATTTTATTTCTAATTCCTCCATTTACTTGCTGTGTCTCTCTGAGCAAGTTACTAAACCAGAAAGTCTTCCTGGGGCAGCCCTGTAAAGGTTCACTTGTGTTCAGTGGGCTTATCTGGTTAACAAAAAATATAAATAATGATCTCAAAGGCTGTGGTTCTTACAATTTAAGGTATTTTTGAACATTACTGCAAAGTGGATTGAGTTAAAGGACACGTCCCTCTCAACGTTTTTGTCATTGCACATAAACAAGTAAGAACCATTAAGTTAACCTCTAAGTTAAAGAGAGTGGTGGATTATTGTGAAATAGTATGAGAAAAATAATGCAACTCTTTTATTGTTTGACTCACCATTGTTCCTACCTTGTGATGTCTACTTTTAGCTATATAAAGTTTATAGTTTTCTAGTTTTATTTAGTTTAGGATACTATAGTAAATGGTCATGTTGCAAATGTGCTCTTTTTCATGTAGGTTTGATTTCAGAGCTGCATTACTGAATTTCAGTAAAACATATATTAAAATTATTTGGCAGACCATTGGATAAAATATTAATAGACTTAGAGAAAAAGGTAAACCTAGGATACCTGTTGAAAGGTTGTTTTGTGAATCCACCTATCCATCAGTATTCAAGGAATTTACCTACCAGCATAAAACTGTTCTATATAAAGCTAAAGGTAGACAAAAGTTCTGCAGACAGAAATACATTTGCTGATCTGCTGCTACTTTTCACAAGAAGTCCTAACAGCAGGGAAGATCTGGTGAGTTCAGTCTGGATTGTACAAAAACCCTTCCACACACACTTATTTTTAGGAGGCAGTTTACAGGAATACTATGCAACCTGAAAACACGATATGTCAATTTAGGTTCTTCTGTCAGCTGAAGTTCATAACCATCCTCATATGCTTAACCATCACAAATCAGCCCATCAAGCACATATTGCTTTAGGTTTAGTGGAACAGCTTTCGAAAAAGTGGTTACACAAAAGGAGGACCCCAAACTATAAGAAGAGAACTCACTTTTATTCCACACTAAGCAGTATTTTTCTTGAAAGCACATTTGAATTATGTTTAGATAATCTATGTCCTTCTGCAACACAAGGTACAGAGAAGATAATTTCTTTCATGAAAGAAATTACTAACTTGTCAGTCTTATCAGCAAAACAGTAACTTGGGGACCAGCCATCAACCTTGTCCTGATGATTGCTGATATTAGAAGGTGCACGACCTCAGTAGATGTTGAAAAATAACTGGAATCAATCTACATATCCACTGTAATCAGAGTTGCAACACTGAAGTTATTAATGAAGGAATTTATTCGATGGCAGAACCCACACAACTTGTCAGTAAGAGTGACATTGTCTTCTCAAACCCATCAACATTGTTTAACAACAAGTGCATCGGAGTAAGCATGAGGAACCCACTTAAATCTATTGTTACTGAGCTGCCGATCCTTTCATATCAACATAAACAACAAAAAAGAAATGAGAACAGGTGTAGAATTTACAGGAATTTCTCAATGGTTTTCAGCCAAGATTCATCAGAACAGTATGGAAAGTTACTGATGTATTACGGCTTCACAAGAAGTGCGAGGGGAAAATGTCTTGCCAGCTTTGCAGGGAAGCTGTTAATCTGACAGTAGGAAATTGAGTACAACCTGATCCTTATAGCATTTTATATTACAGGAAATCAGAATGTGTGGGTAGATTGCTTCAGCAGAGAAATATCTAGCTTATGAATGAACTTCGCTTTTTATCAAACTGTGAATCTTTCAGACATGCTAAAAGTAGACCAGTTTACTGCTCATCTAAATGTACACTTCTATTTTGTTCCATACATAATCACACAAGTGCTTGGAAACCTAGACATCTCATTTCTTTGGAGTTACGAACCAATGTGTATTCTCTATTCAGTTCCACTGATTCAGAAAGTGCTTCTGAAAGTAAACTTAGACAAGTAATATTGAATTTAATGGCTACAGAGTCATCAGTCATCTTAACAGTTTTCCATTCTGATGCAAGTTTGTACCCATCCACCCCTTTATCTCATTCAAGTAAGAGCGATGTAAGCACAGCTGCAAGGTGAAGTTTTTTTTTACAAACACCTTTATTGAATTATCACTTGTGATATAGACACATTTACATTTATATAAACATAATCAAACTGTATTAACAAGTTAAAATTAACAAACATGCTTCACATATATTGCTATATATCATATACCCTAAGCAATATTACATAAATCATTCAATTCCTGCCTCTTTTTTAAACAAGAAAAATCTTTTTTAAGCCATCGCTTATGACATAAGCAATCATACATTTATATAAATAAAAACAAACACCACCAACACAATGCTAGTTGCAAGCATTTTACATCACACACCATACTGACAAACTTCAGTTGCAAAGACATCATTTATAATCTACTCAATTGTTTTCAAACATTACATAGCTCATTTAAGTCCTGCCTTCTTTTAAACCTCATTTCTCCCCTGTATGTATTGTTCCCACAATTCCCATTTTTCCTATGTAGTTTGTGCCTATCTTTTTCTAAAGATCTGAATTCCAGTTGTTTGATCTCTGTTACTATATTCACTGCTTCTAATATAGTCGGTTTAGATTTTGATTTCCATTTTCTAGTAATTGCTTTTTTGACAGCCACAGTTAGAGACAGCAAGGCCTTACCATGTCTAGGCAATTCAGATTCTGTATGATAGCTCAGAAAAAACATCTCCCTCGTCACACTAATCTGCCCACCCAGCATCTCCAGCAGTGCATCCCACAGGGAATCCTTAAAGTCTGCCAACTCACTGTACTCCCAGAAAATATGTTCCCAATTACCTCTTTCTTCCCTGCCACACCTCCAACATTTGTTATCTACCTGAGAAAAAATTCTCTGGAGACTACTTGGGATATAAAAATATCTATGCAAACATCCCAAGCAAAATCCTAAATCTTCTAGATTTTGTTGCATATTTGGGAGACATGCATATACCCTGCCATTGTTTCTTTGTGAATTGCTTATCCAATCTATCTTCCCTAATCTCCTCTGATTGATTTTTATAGTTATAATGCAATATTTGATATATTCTACTAATTATTCCTTTTTTAATGGCAGCTTCTGTTCTAGATTCTACTAAAAAACCCTACCAGTGCCGGTCTTTCATTTAGGATCCCCCATTTCTTTCTCTTTGCCTGTACTCTGATATCAGTCCCTGCTAGGGAATGCAATCGGTAACCTGCTATCCAAATAAATTATTGGCATCTACCCATTCTATCATATTTTCCTCTCTAGTTATTTGCTCTCAATACCTTGGTTCCTTTGCCAGTTTTCCTCCAATAAATTCCAGCCCCCTCTTGCCTATTGTCTATATCTCTAATTGCAGTCATCCCTATTGGCATAATCTCCTTCCTCCATTCCTGTGTTGGCTTAGTTCTTAGAATACTTTCTGCTACTTTATGGATATAATATTCTGCATGATTATTTTTATTCTCATTAAAGGCCTGCATCCAAAATTGCAGTCTCTCCTTGATTCTTGAGCCTCCCCTCCTGTTTCAACATCATCCCTTTCCACTTTGAATCATAGTTTTCTCCTTGTGCTCTGTATAGGAGCCTTAACTGTATAGCACTGAAAAATGCAACAAGGTGAAGTTTGTTCTTCATCGCAGCTGGATGTCCCTTAACCTTTCTGTTTGAGGAGGAGTATTTTGATTCCTAATAATGAAGAAATCACTTCTTGTATTTTGGAAATCCTAAATGAAACTAAGATGCCTAATACTGGAAAATAACAATCCTCTAAAATGTTATTCATCCTTTTAACTTAAAAAAATATATATATTTCAGAGTAATCTCTTCAGGAGCTATTTCTTCCTTAGCTGGGACAGGCATACCATTCAGTCAGACTCCAGTCATCTCTCCTCTGCTTATTGCATCTCCTCATGTTATTTTTGTAGGGCATCTATCTATGCCACCCCTATTAGATACAGGACTAATGACTTCAGGTCTCCGCTCACTTCTTTGTTATTTATGAGCTTCCTAGATAATATCTTTTAAAAGTGGTGTCAAACTGTAAGTATAACAGGCAGTGTTTCAAACTACTGACAGTTCCTAGTAAAACCTAAGTACCTGGGTAAAATCCATGCAGCAACAGGGAGGTCATGGATACTCCATTCAGAAGACTCATATCCAAAAACTCAATAGAGAATCAAGTGCTGTGAGATGGAAATCCTACTGACTGTGTCACTGTATGAATGACCAGTTGCTTTCACATACAACCTGCCCATGCAATTACATTTATTTCAGATGCATCTATAGACCTCTTACCACCGTAATAGCTATAAATAAATGCAAGCTGAGGGTTATACTGCTCAATGCTAGAAGACTAAACCTCAAGATGCACTTGCTCGAAGCACTCCTCAAAATGGAGAGATCGACATTTGTGCTGTAACAGAGACCTGGTTTAAAGCATCAGAAAGCACCCCTGTGCTACCAGGTTATAACTCATTCCACATCTTTCAGCCCCATAACATGGACCAAAGCTCCAAAGGCAGTGGTGTCTCCATATTCATAAAGGATATGCATACCTCCAGACTAGTAGCCCAGCATAACACATCTGAGATACTTTAGGTACAACTAACATTGGGTAAGACGGCGATTCAGGTCGTAGCCTGCTATAGGTCCCCAACCATGTCCCAAGACTCTCACTCCACATTCCTAAGCACCCTGGAAACTATTAGGGTCCAACCCAACACTCTCATACTAAGTGACATCAACTACCCCTCCATCAACTGGGAAAACTACTCATGCACCAATACACTGGCCCAACGCTTTCTGAAATTCATGAATTCCAATGCCCTGGACCAGCTCGTTCTTACCCCCATTAGAGGAAGTAACATTCTTGACCTGGTCATTACTAACATGGGCGACCATTGCGCTAAACCTATAGTCAACTCCTCCTTTTTCAGATCCAACCACAAACTAATCACCATGGAAATCCTCATCTCACCCACTCCTCTGCAAAGGTAACCACCATGAAAAACTTCTCCAAAGCTGACTTTATGCTCCTAAAAATGGAAGTGGCTAACTTCATGGCACCCATCTCAATGGAAGATAGATACATGACTGCCAAATCATACACCAATGCACTGTCTGAACATGTACATAAATGCATGGAACTAGCCATACCCAACAGAACCAAGATGCTCTCCTCCAAAAATAAGGAAGTCAATCTGGTGATGCCCTGCCATTAATAAACTGTACAACAGAAGGAAGAAACTGTTGCAGAAAAAGGTGAAATCCTAAGACTGGAAAAACTCCCTTATTAGTCTCAACAAAAAGTTGATATCCCTCATCAAAACCTCTAAAGCCAGCTATGAAGGCAGAATTGCTACCGACACTAAAAACAACCACAAAGCCTTCTATAGTTATATCAAGAATCTCCATGGCAATACCTAGATTTGCTCTAAGTTACTGTACAATGGTACCTCCTATACTGAGCCAACAGATATTGCCAACATACTGGCCAATATATTCAGTGCCAACTTTATCCCCCAAAGGACCAATCACAATACTGGAGGAATACCAGGCACCCAGCATTACTGCAGCACAGGTTAAAGCTGCATTGTCCAAGGCCAAGAATACAGCTTCCATGGGACCCAACAATATCACTGGATGTGTTCTATATGAACTACAAAGTGAACTGGCACTACATCTGTGTGCCCTGTTCAGTCACAGCCTCACCTCAGGCTTTGTCCCAACTGAATGGGGCACTGCTACAGTCATCCCTCTCCATAATGGGGGAGCGACTACACACCCTGGGAATTATTGCCCCATTAGCCTGATGAGTCTGATATGTAAGGCTATTGAGCACATCATCATGGACCTAATTAACAAGGATATAGGGACTCTCCAAACTCTAGATCCCATGCAATTTGGTTTTGTGAAAGGTAGATCATGCCTGCTCAACCTGGCTGACTTCTTAGAGTCAGTCACAAAAGCTGTGGATGAGGGCAAGGCTGTTCATACAGCCTACCTCAATCTGGCCAAGGCCTTTGATACCACTCATCACTCAGGAATTATTGATAAACTCACTAAACTAGGAATCAGCCCTTATATTACTAGGTGGATTACAAATTGGCTCACAGATAGAACCCACAGTGTGAAAGTAGCAGACTCCAAGTCAGACTGCCAACCAGTCACAAGTGGAGTCCCACAGGGATCGGTCTTGAGTCCTCTCCTGTTTGGCATCTACTTCTCAGAATTCCAGGCCAACATTGAGGGACTCTGTCTGACCAAGTTTACAGACAACTGCAAGCTGGGAGCCATTATTAACTCCCCAAGTGATGTAGACATCCTACAGAAAAGCTTCACTGAGACTAATGACTGGTGTCGAAACCATGGCCTTAAGCTTAATGCCAAAAAAATGCATCATCATCCCCTTTGGGAAAAACTCAGTTCCCACTAATTACCACATCAATGGGAGCCCACTGATCACTGAAGGCATTATAAGAGATCTGGGGACACAGGTCAACAGCAACCTCTCCTTTGACCCACACATTGCCACTGTGGTCAGAAAGTCCTTCTATGTGGCATATCTCATTACCAAGGGTTTTGTATCCAGGAAGAAAGAGGTCATCATCTCTCTCTACTCTTCCCTCATTAGACCAATCATCGAGTATAATGCCCCATTTGGCATGTACCTCACTAGACGTATGCAACAGCTGGAAAGGTCACAAAAGTACCTCACGAAGAGGATCCTAGGCCTTAAACACATCCTACATGGACAGATTCAAAAAATGCCAGCTATTCTCTGTTTCATATCATCTACTAAGAGGTGGTCTCTGCTTGACTTACAAAGCCATGTCTGACCCAGCTGTTAGAAATGTTACATCTAAAGAAATCCAAATCCCTCCACACCACACGCTCCAGAGACCTCAACCTCATTACCACAATCAACAGAATATGCTGGAGGGACAGGTTCATAACCCAGAGACTGCCCATGTTATGGAATAGACTTCCCATGCATGTCAAGCAGAGCACCTCACTGGCCCTCTTCAAGAGAAATCTTGATGAGTGGATGGGAAATAGAAAGTGCATCCCGGGGATCACTGCAGAGACTCTCCTTGATAGAGGCACTGGGAACTAACACCGGGCGGCACAATGCCAGGGCACTTCTATGGGCTAGGCTTGTAAAAGCTCCAGGGCCATTAGCCTAGTACACACCTATGAACCTATTACTTGCAGGTGGGACATAATTAAAGATGCTGGCTCATGGTAATTAGCACTATGTGATGGCACTAGATATATTTCAATGCTCCCAATGGTTTATTTCATGCATAAAATAATCTCTGAATCTTTTTAAAACTAGACTATTAGTCTTCTATGTTTTTCTAGGAGGAAAGCAGTGGATGTCTACAACAACTTAGATTTGTACAAAAATAACTAATAACATAATCAGACTAGCTGGGATTTTGCTGTGTTTAAGAAAGGCAAGCAGAGCAGATAATGCACCACTTTCCAAATGGCTGGCCAGTTGTTTTACTTTTTGTCATAGCCTATACAACAAACCCTGAAAGGGTGATCACCCCTCACTCTATCAGTGAAAGTGTTATTTCAGCATCCTTTTTAGGAATGTTTCAGCTCAGCATATATATATATATATATATATATATATATATATATATATATATATATATATATATATATGAAGCAGTCACAGTTTACTTTTCACACTTTTAGTGAACATTATAAGCTAAATTACTATGCCTTTGTGAAGCAGAATTTCTTAGTACTCTCTCCCGTTCCTTTGAGATGCTGAAATATGTTGCTTTGTATTCCTCCCTAGAGTTATTAACTATGGCACCCAGCCACAGGTGTCCTTATAGACAATGGACGGTAGTTATGTGAAGTATACCTCATTATCATAGATAGTGCTTCCACAACTTCTGTCATTCCAAATCCTCATTCTAGGGTGTGGGTACCTGCAGCTGGTGTTTCTCTAGCTCCAAATCTCTTCTACAGTGCCTAGATACCCTCTCTACACAATTTATGATTGTTGGGATACATGACCAACCTCTAGCTGCTGGCGCAATATAGTATAAGGGTAAAGCATATTTTTAGGATCTGTCCTGCTAATTTAAGCTATTAATTCATTCTCTGACTTATGGCATAGTTCATCTGCTTGAATGGTTTTGAGCATCACCCTTGAGTAATACTGTGTTTTGCTGGATTTCTTGAGCTAAGAGTGCCCTTTGGTGGTGAATCTGGTTTTACAATTGTAAAGAAATGTGGATGACGGTGTATTGACTGTAAAATACACACATTTACATTTCTATATACCGGGGAGATAACCTGAAAAGAAATAATCTTGTAAACAAAAAAGCTAATCATGCCACCTGTAAGTATTATTTCATTTGTATATACCTGTGGGATAGCCTCCAATTCCATTCCATCTTTTAATGTTTTGATGCTCTGCCTAATAACTGCTACAAAATTGTATATGTTCTATATCAGTGCTTCAGGTACAAAAACCTCATGAGACGTGCTTCCCAACTTATGTTACTACATGCTTCTCCATAGTGGCAGCATGCATGCAGCAACTGATGTAAGGAGGTGTTGGGATGACACAGTTGATCAGTAAGGGCTGTTGAAATATTATACATGTAGGTGATAGCTAAAAGAAAATAGACACTTCTTTGGGGAAGATCTTAACATATTGTGGTTTACTGTGGTTTTGTGAACTAAATACTTAACGTTGTTGCAAAATGCATACGTCTCAATGCTGCTCATGCTCCTTCCCCAAGTAATCATTGCCACGCAAGGCTGGGTACTTTTTGTGTATTTATATTTGCTAACAGACGCTGAGTGCTACATACAGAGAAGACTGATCCCTATTAATGAAACTATATTTACAACTTCGCTTTAAAGTTCTCACTTGTGTAAGTGCTATGGAAAAAATCATGAGTGAAAGACAATGGCAAAGACTGTATTTTTGATGGAATAATGATCTCTATAACTGGGTGCTGATACTTAGAGTGTGTACATCAACAAATTAGGAAGGGTGACACAATAGTACATCTCAATTAATGTAATTGCACACAATTCATAGACACAGGAAAGGCATTGCCTTACCTACCTATCTCAGGCTAGTTAAATTATAGAATATTCAGATAATAAAGGACATCTGTTAAAGGATGGCTATGTAGAGTTTGTTTTGTAAAATAGCAATGGTACAAGCTCTGAAGCTTTGATGCAGTGTTGTTTTTCTCAACTGTGTACAAAAAGGTTTTCTGACATTTCTGCTGATCACATAACTGGCCCTGATTCTTCTTTTGTTTTCTCTTCATTAATCTCCTTTATATAGCAGCTCACCATCACTTTTTTTTCTGTTAGGCTACAAGCACAGACACATTTGTTGTTTTCTAGCAAATCACTACCATGACTAGGATATGAGCATCTTGTGCTGAAACTATTATTTTGTTTGTGAAGTTTAATTTGCTGCATTTACCTGTTAACTGCCATGCAAGGGTCCTACCCTTTCTCCTACCTAGTGCTATAACTATAATATAATGTAATCAATATTATCCCTCTTAGACACTAATACATCTCACCCCCTATCTCTACCCTTGTCCAACCAAAACCACCCACAACTCTTCAGTTTTAGTCCAGTACCCACCTTGCTTATAATGAAGTTACTTCTTAAACTAAAAACTACTTCCGTAGCTATAGACCAACTACAATAAGACTACCTAAAAATAGCTGCAGAAATCATAGCCTTTCCTGTGTCCATACAGCAAAAGATACGTCCCATCAGTGTGGAAAAAATCCTACATCATACCACTGCACAAGGGTGACACATCTACAGAGTTTAATAACTACAAAGCAAGAGCGATTCTCACCCCTCTCCAAGATATTAGAGAAATACATCCATAGGCAGCTGATCCAATACCTAACCCCAAATAACCTGCTCTCAGAAACACAACAAGGCTTTAAGCCTCATCACAGCACCACTACTGCTCTACTACATTTTACCAGTATAGTAAACCAACATAGAAATGATGGTCTGCATGTGTCCACCATGTTCTTACACTTGTCAAAGGTATTTGTTACTGTCTTGTACCAGCAATTGTTCATTCAACTCTCCTCAGTAGGACTTTCACAATACTTCCTGTTGTGGTTTCTTGCTTACCAATCTGGAAGGCAACAGGCCATTAAATGGCAATAAACCTACTCATCCTTTCAACAAGTTATTACAGGTGTCTCTCAGGGCTCTATCCTGGGTCCTGTCCTATTTAATATATTTATTAATAATATCCACACCTCCAACACACCATGCTAGTTTAGTTCAGTATACAGATGGCTTGACATTAATATGCGTGGCCTCAACAATAAATAACCTCCAAGACGTTACCTAAAAATCTTTCTCCTTTATAGAAACCTGAGTCAAAGAATCAAACCTCCTACTCAACCCCATGAAAACTAAATTAATGCTTTTTACCTCAAAAAGTTGCCAAAATCAAAATCAATCTTTTAAAATAAAGTCAGCAAATAACACTGTCATTGAAATTGTAACTTACAGTGAACTTCTACCCATTATAATAGATGACAGTCTCAAATATGACCAGCATATACTGTACACCATTAAATCTATGCACCAGAAACTAGGTTCCTTTTATAGGCTCAATGGATTTCTTAGACACTGCAAGAAAAACTCTAGCTACCACCTTCTTATTGCCAACTCCCTTATATACCACTCTTATATACACACTTATATACCTTATATACCACTCCTAGTAAACTTAGATGATACTCAAAGAAACTTGCCTCCTGCTACAATAAAATAGCTAAATTTGCCACCAATCTCCCTCATAGGACCCACCATTGTCATAGCTTAAAGCAATTAAACTGTCTTGAACCGCACAACTACCTAACATATTCACAACCAATTGCAACACTCAAAATCATTCATTATCCAGAAAAATGCCCAGCACTGCAAAACTTATTACTGCCTTACTGTCCATCAAGGGACCTCTGTTCTAGTAACAAATTCTTACTGCTTACAAATAAGTCAAATAATGTTTCAGGAGACTCATTCTACTCCTAATATGTTGCTAAAATCTGGAATAGTATCCCACCACAAATAAAACTCTCCAACAACCTCAATAGTTTTAAACCACTGCTTAAACATTTTAACCAGTCCTGGTCCTTCTCATGCTCATTACCAGGTTAAGACTTTGTGCTCACTGTATGATACTCTCCAAATACACTCCTTAAACAGAGTACTCCCAACCTCTCACTGAAATGACAAAACAATTTTATACATAACTGCTGTCTGTCCAATCCACTAAGTTGCATGTGGGCTTTCTGTTTAGTAACTTCTACCTCTGTAAAATTTTAGAATGTACAAATTAACTACTGTATGTGTATAAATGTAAATAGAAATAGAACTATTCTGTGTTTAACTGGAACTTGGTATAATGTAATATAAGAAAATGGAACTTTTCTCCCTGGGCCTCCACTGAAAATGGTTTATTACCCAGTCAGACTTCCCCAGTAAACAAAGACAAATAAATAAATAAATAAATAAATGAAGAACTATGGGTGGCAGGCGTATGGAAAAAAAATCTCCCCAGGATTTAATAAACTCCATGTAGGCACCATGTAGAGCCTACATGGAATGTATCCATGTACACAACCACGGTCCCCTATTGGCAGCCCATCATGCATATAAATGATGGCACACTGCTGAGGGAGAGCCGATGAACATGGATATTGAATCAGTGTTGTCTGTTTTTTTTTAAATGCTTGTTTGGGTAGTGGGGTGTGGAGTGGAGTGCAGCAATGCCAAGCTGTGCTCACATGTAGACAGCTGACACCTGCCAGACATCTAAAAATAGAAACTGGATGTAAGTAATAAGCATAATGACATTTTATGTTTTTTTTTTAATTTGGCATTTGCACTGTACAGACCACAGCTAAACTGAGCGGAGCTCATGCATGCAAGGCAGATATCTGACAGACATTTAAAAATAGAAACCAGATGTAATTAATTATTTATTTAGTGGTGTGTTTAAGCATGTTTGCATGGCGTGGTGCAGTGCTCAGCACGGCTAACAGGTAGCTCAGTGTTATATGTGAAGGTATACCAGATTTCTTAAAATCCACATAGCTAACTGGGTAGAGTTATGGTTGTATGTGTAGTAGGCCCAGAGTATGAATATACGGAAGTCAAAAGTTGTCTGTAGTTTTGTTGCACACATTATGGCCAAAATTTTAAAATATGGCTCTGCTGCACTCTGCGCAACTGTGCTCAAACTTGCTAAGCGCCGCATAAACATGGCAACTGCTACCAATATTTGTGTGGTGCTCAGCTTCACTAAAACCATGATTGTGCATGTTTCTGTGCTGCTCAACTCTCCTTGACTGGTTTAGGTGCTGCTAAGCAATGCTGTGCTTTTTTGAATGTTGGTCAATGACAGGTAAGGTAGAAAAACAGCCTATATAAAGAGCGCTAGGCAGGAATTCTGGAGAATGCATTGGAGTTCAATCATCTGTCAATATGGCTGGTGGTGTTGGAGAAGGTGTGCACTTTTGGGTGCAGCGTTGGGGCATTCAGGAGTCCAGGGTCATGGTTGGGATCCTTGTCAAAAACCCTGAAGACAGGCTGCTGCAGGGTGGTTTCCAGGGCTTGGAGTGTAAGGCAGAGGCCTGGGACCAGCTGGCCAGAGAACTCATCAGTATTACTGGTATCCCTGCACAGGTGAGCAGTGGCATCACCACCATGATGACCTGAAAAGGTGAAAGACAGGAACCTTGGACACCTAGGTCCAAGAAGCGAGGGCAGGGAATGCCCCACAAGTATGTAAGTACCTTTTCCTCTGTTCTACCAATATGTAATCTGAATGTCTGCAAAACTGGTATGCATAATAGTGTGCTTCTCTCTCAGCAGCTGCAGCTGAAAGAGCTCACATTGTTGTGTCTCATGCTGAGCACCTGGCCAGGTTGCACCATGAGCATAGTGAGTATGGATGTATTATGCTAACTGCAGTGCAATAAGCAAGAAAGAGTAAAGCATTAACTGCAATAAAGTATATACAATAAAGTCTGTAGTGCAATAAAGTTGTAATTAGAGCTGTAGTGCAATAAAGTTGGAATTAGAGCTGTAATGCAATAAATGAATAATAACTGTAGTTCAATAAAAACAAGAAACAATACCAATAATGGCAAGGAAAATGGTGTACATCAGAATTGTCTTGTCATAACCATTGCAGTAGAGATGTATGTATTGAGTCTGTAAACTAAGGTAGCTGCAGTCAAGTATAACACTGTAATAGCTGTAGAATGCAAATCTAATGGCTGAAAACTGTATTGTTTAACTCATAGTACTGTTCAAGGCTTTCTCTAGGCCAGTACCAGTCACATAATGCTCTGTCTTTCACGGACGTCAGGTAGTAAAGGTATATGGGTGAGGTAGCCCACTCCATGGCCAGATATTGTGTGTGTGGCCTTCACAGATATTGCAAACCAGTAGCAATAATATGTGCTCACCTGTATTGTTGAAAGTGAAATAAATCTGTAGTAATATATGCAGTATAGTTGTATATGCATGTGTGTTCTATTGGCACTGCAGTCTAGTAAAACACTATAACAGTAGAAGAATGCTTGAGGAAAGTTCTGTAACTTGTATTACACAATTCATGGTATGTTTTCAGGTGGTCTCCAGGCAAGAATCAGTCACCCTGTAGTCAGCAGTGCCTCAGTAACTCATTCTGTTAAATTCCTTGTATACCGTACATTTTGCCACACACACAGTCCTGGGTCTGAATCAAGTGCTATGTAGCACTGCATTTTCAGTATTAGCCATGTAATGCTCACAATTTCTCTCTCTCCAAGAACACAAAGATGTGTTTGGTAAGTTAGCCCATATTATGTGCAGATATTATGTTTAGATCTCACAGAATGTTACACTCAATAGCAAGAATGTGTGCAACAGCATTGTTCATTCAGAAATAAATCTGTGTAATCCCAGTATGGCTGTATCTCTTGCTTGTCCATACTATGCTTCTGCAGTCATTTATTAAATTATTTGCAGATGTCCCCTGCAGTCACAGCTAGTGGGTTCTACTTCCATGCCTGCAAACTAAGCTATGACGGCTATCTAGTTTAATTACTGTACACAAACATGCCTCTTAATCGTCATGATTTCTCATAATGTAATTAGAACTGACTAATCCATCTATCATATATTTACCAGATAAATTATGTGGAATACAATGTATTACCAAATTTGTTAACAGAACACCTAGGTAGTTATATAAGTCCACATTATGTGCAACTGTTCTGAGTAGTTCTGTATGTGCATTTGTTAGTGCTTGTTCCTTATTGTCTCATGCTATCAGCTTGATAGGTATGTACATGCTACAACAGCTATAGGATAATTGTAGTCACTGTAATCACAACTGTCAGTGCACACCTGTAGAAGTATGTATGACCAGTGTTGTCAGGGATATCATCTGCAATGTCACTAATGGAATGTTTTTCTCTCTCTCTCCCCACCCCTTATCTTAATCTAGTCATTATTGTAATGTGTTATTATGATTTAATATTAACATAGTTTGTTAAACTAACTATATTTTGGAAAATGTGGTTGATTATTGTTATGTTTTATTATGATTCAATATTATCATATTTTGTTAAACTGTTTTGTTG
The DNA here is from genome assembly GCF_019279795.1 of Protopterus annectens. Classification (NCBI taxonomy): domain Eukaryota; kingdom Metazoa; phylum Chordata; order Ceratodontiformes; family Protopteridae; genus Protopterus; species Protopterus annectens. The sequence goes on from NC_056725.1 coordinate 1,915,934,941, forward strand.
GCCATATGGTTTACTTCACACTGGCATGCTGTTACCATACTGACTGTTATGTTACATTAGGTTGTGTTACACATAATATACATTAATACGTATTTGGATTAATAAATATGATGTTCCATTCTGTTAATACTAACAATGATTTGGTTGTTACTAACCATAACATATTGCTTTACCTCATGTACCACAGCACGTCAAGGTAGGCCAGTTCCGGCTGATTCCCCCTACCTTGCCTCAAACGGCCATAGCACTGGGTCCCAGTAGTCTGGGACCCAGAGTGGTGGTGCTGCCCTCTGCTGCCCCTGCACTACCTGCAGAGGTAGGTAGTACTGCCCCAGGGGACAGGGCCCAGTCTGCCCCTGTGAGCCATGGCTGAGGGAGAGTGGTCACCCATGATGAGCTACTGGTTCTGGTGCACAGGATCGTCCACTGTGACTATGACCAATGCCTGTCCTGGACCTGGTGGGGCAGTGTTGCCCTGGTGCCAAGCCTCCAGCACAGCCACCCTCGAGGGAGTGAAGGAGCAGTGCCCACAGTCCCATGGGTAGAGACGGGAGTCACGCTGCTGCTGTCTGGAGGCACATGGGACTCAGATTCCACAACATTCTCCCTGCAAAGGTGTCACCTCATGTGTCACATACTGCCCCTGTCTGCTGTCTTGTCTGTTTGCATATGCATCCTCACTTAGCCAACTTACCACCTCCACATGTGTCTTTGTGCCTTCCCCAACATTTCACTCTCACCTTAAAAAAATGAGCATCTGTCCCAAAAAAATATTGTCCCATACATAGCTCTCCATTTTGCACGCATGTCCGCTGGACACACGTAATTTAGTCCAACTGGCTTGACAATACAGTTATGTTGTCCACACCCCTCTCTCTGGGGTTTGAGAATCCAAATTCATGTGCGAATCTGTCAAACTGCATAGCTGTTGCTTTATAAGAAATGGATAGCTATGGTTCTGTCCTGCATATCCCTCCTTGCCTTTCAGTATGTTTTTCCCCTTGCTTCACCACTTTCTTATCTCCCCTTTTTTATTTTCTTTATTTTTTTATCATGGAGCTGTGCAGCATCTTGCATTGCACAGCTTTGCTTACTTCAGCTAAATAGAGCTATAATGAGTATATGTGTTTTTAACATTGTAAGTCACACGTACAAAATAAACACCTCTGCCATGTTTCGAACCTACGCCCATCATACCTGCAACACACTGCATTAACCCCCCACTCAACTCTTAATTAAAACAGGTGGTTTAAACAAAACATAGTAATTGCCAATTACATTCATTAGGTGTACTGCAGCAGATCTGCTCGCTGTGCCGCACTGCAAACTAGAATAAACAGTAATGGAAAAATTGGGAGTGTACCTTGGATTCTGGTGTATACCACCAGACAAGCAAACACATGATAATGGATGTGACTGAGGCCTGTGATAGGAGATAAATGTGCCCTTTTTTAGCAACATGTAAAAAGTCACCTGCTAAGGCATTCATGGCAAAATGCATCTTCATCTGGAACTCTGGTGCAGAAATACATCCATATAAAGCTATGCACATACTGATGGATGTAGAAACTGTTTGTCACAGCCTGTATGTGTGCACATATATCTTGCAAGTGCACCTGCTGTAGCAGTGACTCAGTTGCTCAGTCTATTAAATTATTTGGATACAGTACATTTTGCCACACAAAGTCCTGGGTTCAAATCCAGTGTTGTGTTGCATTTCAGTTACATTATTGTGAAGAGAGCAATTAATGAATAATTCATCCACTCATTATCCACACAAAGCATTGTAAAGTAAATAACTACTTTTCACTGCTGGAAGTCACAGGCCTGTAGCTAGGGACACACATCACATATCCACATAGTATTACTATATGTTGCCTAGTACTCTGTTATTGACACAGTTGCCTAACATATGTACCTTAAAAACATACCTTAATTGCAGTGTCAGGGGTACTCTCACCCTGGCTCTGCCTCTACAACAAGGCTGACACAGCTGACACACATACACCTACAGTTTGTTGTCCTCCAAAGTGTTCACACTCACTGTCTCTGTCGACTACCTGCAGTAGCAGCTGCAGCCTGTGGTACACACAGCTCTATGTAAAGGTTTCTGCTACAGACCTACCCTCTGTGATGATGTAGTCTTCTCACTCCAGTAGTGTCCATCTCAACAGCTAAGAAAGGGGCTCAAGTCTACATTAAGGCCTTATATATTGCACAGTGCTTGCATGCCATTGGCTAATGATAGTTCATTTCAACTGCTTTGGCTGCAATTATCATTTCAGAAACACAGATTGGTTTAGAGGTAATCACCTGCTGATGGGGAGCATAATTAAAAGACAGGCAGCTGGCTATGTGGAACCATTCTGTATGAGACCTTACTCACGCAGAGCACACTTTTGTGAAACTTTACCAGACACACAGTTCAGCAGAAGACTACTGCACTCTAACAGGTATGTAACTGTTTTTTGTGTATAACAGGATTTGGATGGGAGGATAGAGGGTGGAGGAATAGGGATTAAGCAGTAAGCTGGTCATAGACCTATGGTAATGACATGTCAGTGATACCCTGCTGACTTACACCTACAGGGGATGTACAATACATCAGGGTGGCATTGTCTTTTGTCAGTGTGGCACACTGCTGTTGTCAGACTGTCCCTATATAGTGGTTGTTATAGCACACTGCTATTTGTGTGGCACTGCTTCTATGACATATTATTGTGTGGATGGCCTTAAGGGACACACCACAGTGGACTGGAGTGTTGGGTGTATGATCATACAGCAGAAGCTGTCATAGCACACAGGGAATACCTCTGTAATGGTACTATCTTGGTTGTATCCACATGCATAGTATGTTGTCACACTGTGGGTTATGCCATGTGTGAGCAAGCAGTGGATAGTGCTGGCCATTTTTCCCTTGCTGTATCCATACATAGTGAATGACCCTGTATCTGATCCTTGTAATGTATCCCCCTTGTGTTGTCTTTCAGGAATAATGTACCACAGATGACACCCACCCTTCTCAGATGCAGAGAATGAGATAATCTTGCAAGGACTAAGGCAGCATCATGACATCCTGTTATTCAGGGGGAGACATAATAGGGAACAGCAGGCTGTACTGTGGTCAGACTTTGTCTGTTACATTAATGCCATGGGTCAGCAGGGCAGGACATATGAGCAGGTTCAACACCAGCCAACTGATATGATTAATGCTGCACGTCAACGGGAAGTGGATATAGTCAGGGATTGTGCTGTCACTGGTGGAGGGCCTGCAGTGGAACAATAACTCTTGGACACTGAGGAATTCCTGGCATACCTAGGCACACACGACAGCTCCCAGGTATCCATCACACTGTACATCGTGGAGGTGGGTGCCACAGTTTCCACAGGTGAGGATCATGCAAGTAAGCTTACTTTGATCAGCATTGTAATACTGTAGCAGTCAGTGTGTCAGGCTTTAGATGCTTTTATGTGGGGGTCAGGTCTTTGTTCTTTGGGGGGGTGTAACCTCAGGTATACACTCATACGCAGATTGGGGCCAATACAACAAGTAACACAGTAGCTACTGTAAATGTGAGATATATGGATCTATTACCTTGTTGTGCTGCAACATGCAGTAGTACTGACATTACCCCACCCTCAACTTTCACAGATATATCAGGTATTGCCCAAGGCTGTGGTCCTGCCCCTGGTAACTATGACACTTGTTTTGTTAAGGAACAATTATAGTGTAGTATGGTTAAGGAACAGAATAATGTCCTATGTACACATAATTATGTGTGTAGACAGCGTAGCATGTTTTTAAATGTCAGTCGGGAAGAGGTACCTAAGGTTTTGACAGGGGGTAGTCACAGGAGTATAGTTCAACAAACAGATACACTTTGGTAGTTAAGATAAGGCTCCTGGTTTAAATGAGCCAAGGAATCTAAAATGCCTTTTAAAGTACAACAGGTTGAAGGCAAATACGTTAGGCAGTGAAATGTGTATTTCCATATAATTGTGAAGAGAGTTGTACTGGGTTTTATGTGTTGTTTCTTTAATTATAATGTCATACTGAGTAAGTAAAAGGTAAATATTGCTGGTCATGTTTGACTTGATTTACTTCAAGTGATGGTTATAAAGATCCAGAGTTGAATTTGAATTGTGTTCTGAGGTAATGCTTTGTGAACGAAGGCGGAGAAGGAAGTTGTTTGACCGCTAATCCAGTTGTGGGTCTTCATTGTTATGAGTCTTGGATGCATTTTGTACACAATATGCAAGTATTAATATACTGCTTTTTTCATTCTTATTGCAGGTGACTGTGAAGGTTGGAGTCTGTCCCCTACGCAACCTAATGTCAGTGTCTCCTTGGACACTGATGATGATGGTGGCCATGATGAGGCACAGGTGGGGGTTTTCGGGGATGAATCTTTCCCAGATGTAGACATCACTCTTCTGCCCCCATTATCACCGCACACACTCTGTATGTCCACATATACCCCATCCCTGGAGGCCACAGATATTGGACAGTCAGGGAGTGGGGACATTGAACAGGAAAGTGTGGCAACTATGGCTTCAGTGAGTGTAGACACTTGTCTATAGCCAGAGAACTGGTGAGGACCCACACAGGTGGATTGACAGTGGTGCTTCTAAGACACCTGCTGTCCATCCACCACCTGTTGCAGGTGTCACATCACTGGTCACCCAATCCATGCTTTGAGCCATCATGGAGGCACAGGCATGTTCTGAATGGAACACCAGGTGTATGCTTAGGGTTATGGATGCCACACAGTCTGACATCCATAACAGCCTCCACCGTATCGGGGACACCCTGGACCAGTTAACTGATGCAGTGGACAGGCTGTGGGCTGAGACAGTGTCTGTCTTGGATTGCACATTGTCTGAGCTGGAACATGTGGTTGGAGTTGAGAGTCGGACCCGTGGATGTAGGTCAGCAACACCATCTGCTGAGAGTCCATGTGGCCATGCACTCTCATGCTCCCATAGTTGTAGTACATCCAGCGCTACAGAGGAGAGTGTACTATCCACACCACAATGTGGCAGGCCATGGTCTCATGGTCCTGGGCAGTCCTGTGGGGACACGGTCTCAGCAGAGAGCAGTCACCATCATGTACTAGCACCACTTCTGACCTTGGGCATGGAGGCACAAGTGCAACACCTGGCAGAGCCAGTTCCTGTGTTCAGGGCCAGAGATGGTGAACTGTCATCTCTACCAGGTATGGTCCAAAGCTATCAACATACACACATGTAGGGCTAGCACTGAACTTGACTGTGTACATGCACCCACTCAGACACCACTGTCAAATGCAGATCACCTACAGACACACACAACACCTGTCCATGGTCCATCTTACATGCTCCCCCCTGACTCACATGCATGCTGTCTACTGTTTGGGCCAGCCTAGGCCTCCTGCATCCCCACACAACACCCTGTGCAAGTGATGATATCTGTTCCACATCCCTGTCATCCTTGACATCAATGCAGGGAAATGAAGCTATGTGTCTACTGCACCGGGTGACTATATTACTTAACATGTACTTGTGTAATGCAGTGTTGGTTCACCATGCCACTTGTGGTGGTTAATAAGAGATACTGTATGCTGGCATTTGTCACGTGTATGCCACATACATTTGTGTACCTTATGTGGCCCTTATGTTGTATATTGAATTGGCTGTATAGTTACACAATGACAGGTGTGTCACAGGCCTGTTTATGTTTCTGTTACAGGAGTCTTTTGGGGTAACCTATGGATATATAGCGGAAATAAAGCAGCACAGGATGGCATGTCAGCACAGTGGACATATGTTATCAGCAAGGTACAGCACTATAACTGCATGGCTCCATAGGTTCATATGTGTATAACAGGCTAACAAGTTCAATGTTGGCATTCAGCATACACATGCATCCCTAATCTTTGAGAAGGTCTGCTACCATTCATAAGTGCCACCAGGATTTGATGGAGATGACGCATCTACATATATCCTGTGTCCAGTACCAAACGTTGCCCAGCAACAGTTATGATTGTTGTGTTCTGCATCCCAATGTGTAACCTGCACATGATGTGTGTCACGGCAGATGTGTGCGTGACATGCATGGGGGGGCCTGTTTCATGTAGGGTGTACTGCCTGTGTTACATACCTGTCTCACCAACATGTACTATGCATACCACAATGATGCTGTTGGTGTGTAGCACAGGTGACATGTGTTAGTCCTTTCATGAATACATGAGAGATACACAGTGGGAACTGACACCTCCCTATATGGAGCCATACACATCCCCTCCAAAGCATTTCAGAGATAGACTACACATGTATGGTCCTGACATGGACATATTCTCTACAATGTGTATTGGTGTACCATGGAACCTGTGTGGCTACTACAGTTGTATGATATGCCTGTGTAGTGACATGGCAAGGGTGCCATTGAACACAATGATAGCTGTGATGACTGCCACATTTAGTATACCAGTGCCAGTCTGAGATGTATGTCCCAAACTTGTTGGTATTGGTTGTACAACAGTGAATGCATCCACATCTTTCCGACCAGTGACAGTCAAAGGCTACAGTACTCTCTGTGGTCAATTCATACATCCCATGGTTCCATAACATGATGTAAAATGCTCTAATAGGCTCACACAAACACTTGGCTACATTGTAGTGCATGTTGGCTGTAGGTAGGTGTGCACACCTACCGATGTAATGGTACATACTACAGATCACAATGCAACATGCAACACACCTCATGTCTGCTAGTACTATCATTTTAGGACATATTATGTTTGATTACATATGTAGGCCTTGTTATGGCTAGTCCTTTTGGGGGGGGGGGCACATTACCCACTACAAATAAAACACTGGAAAACCCTACATATGTCTAGGCTACCAAGGTTATGCCATATGGATATACACACATGCACCAAGTGGGCTGGAATAAGATTAGAACCCCTACCTATCTAGTTTTATACACTATAAAGCACAGTACTTATTGCATGTGCCACGGCTTACATCTGATATTGCACTGTCAGTTGGTAGTCTTAAGGTGGCTGACATCATCAGGCCTTGCAGAAGAGAGCAGTGTGGAAGCTAGCAGCAAGTCACAGGGCCAAAAAGAGTATAATCATTGCAGGTGGATAGCCCATGAGGGCATGTCAGTTCATTTGCAGGAAGATACATACACACACGCACACACATGTGCACACACATGCACACACACACACACACACACACACACACACACACACACACACACACACACACACACACACACACACACACACACACACTCACACACCATGTGGGCTGGAGTGAGATTAGAATCCCTACCTACCTAGTCTTATACACTATAGATCACAGTACTTATCACACGCGCCACACTTTAAGTCTGTTGTATGTGTGACTGCAGGCACAGTACTTGTGCATTACACAAACTAGGCCTGTGTTGGCTAGCATCTGTGGCCTGCAGTGTGATATTGCTTCATACTGTTATCTGCATCTAGTATCCTAGCAGTGGGATAACTGTAATTATCCTAGCTATGTGTGTACAGTTACCAGTATGGCCATATGTGGCTGCTTGCAGTTACAGAGGCATACCTGTGAGCAGGAAAAAGTTGCCCTGTCCATACATGCGTTGAAAACATTATACATTACAGCACCTGCTCACCTGTGTCTGTCTGTGTGGTGACATCCAGCAAGCACAGGGGTCTGTGGGGAAATGGAATTTTTACTGTTGCACCCTTAGCTTGGATACTTTGAGCAACAGTATGGCTGTTTGATAGTGGAGATTTACTCACCATTATTAGGGCATGTCGGACAATACAGACATCCACACACATATTTCTGTATATAACAGGGACGTATATATAACTGTAGCTGCATGTGTATAATATGTATATGTGTTATGTAGATAATATGGGGGGTGTATGTATCATTTTTATATATATAGCTATATATATCAGTACTATGCATTTGACACTATATAGCAATAGCTATAGCATGCATGTGATAGAGAGATAGTGACAGATGGATATGTATATGTATATCTGTCTGAATAGACATTTATGCATAATAGATCATTTTGATGAAGGGGCAACAGGATTGTGCTCATTTTAACTAAGTGTATGGGCATGCCCAGTGGAACTGTCAGTACTAATAAGGTGACTCCAGTCCACACATACCTGTACTTCAGTCTGGGATTTTGTATGTTACAGACATTATTATCCACCCCTGTTTCCGCAGTACTGGACTTCAGTCAAACTGTCCACAGCATTCTCCAGCTGTGTGCTGTACTTAATCTGTGACTGTGGTTGGTAATATTACATCACCAACAGACTGACAGTCTGCATACCTCTTAACTATCCTGATTTCCAAAGAATGCCCAGAGTTTTGCCTCATATGTTTGATTTGTTCCTTATACATTTGTGGTCTTCTGGTGAAATACTAAATAGTGATATCACTACATTATACTACTTACAGACAAACATTTGTGTTTCAGACATTGTATGCTTCAGAACATATGTAATAATACAACACCTTTACTTCCAGTGACTTTCTAGGTTTATGGGGACAATATTTGAAACCTGACCCTATGTTTGAGCCTTTGTCCCCACAGTCTTACTGGCTTTGTCCAGATTTCTTGCAGTAAGAGGTATGAGAGTCTGTGAAAACAACAACATAGTACTACCTCACATGGAAAAGATGTGAGTAATTCCAGATTAGAACGATCAACACCATCACCCTTGCTAGCTTCCCTAGTCCACTGAGCCACTCAGGTCACCAGACAGAGAGGAGTCATTCATCACACAATCAACGACATAAATATGTACATTGTTATCCTGTGTGAAAAGAGACACACAATGGTGTGAGCAATATCTATGTTACAGCCCTGAGATTGCCTGGTCCACTCATATACCATAGGTGATTCTCTGTTAAAGGAATTGTATGGGTGCTCTGCTGTATTGGGAGTGGGGGAACAATGGCACATGATCTGCTGGGATATACAGTAGTCCAAATATCATGTTAGCCCACTATTTACATCTCCCTTGACTAATGTAGTGAATATGTGTGGGTTGCCTGGCATCAACACATTTACTATATGTTTGTGAGTAGGAGTAAGGTGCCAGTCCCTAGGGCCTAGGTTGTCAGTGAATGTGCTGCATATTGCTGGCCCTCTCCTCAGGGATGAGGGGAAAATAAATGTGCTCACTGGCATGTGGTAGCATGGCATTGAGGAACTTGTGGAATACCCTGGATGCTGATGCCTGTGAGAACCCCATCATGTCCCCAGTTGGTCTTTGGAAGGTACCTGTGGCTATTATCCTAAGGGCTACATATACCTTTGTTTCCATTGAAATGGGTCCCCTCTGTTGGCCCGGGGTCTGAGTTGAGCGCGGCAGTGCTCAGTGAGTTATTGCAGTATGTCCTTTTCCACCCTGTAGTGCTAATCTCCAGATTATGTAGCTCTTGGAAGGTTACTCTGGACCTGAACACTCTTCTTCTTTTCTGCCTAGGCCTATTGTCAGCAGCACCAGCAGCAGCATTGACTTCAGCATCTAGCACATATAGATGTAGCAGACCTGCAGCAGCCCCTAGTATTCTTTCAGTTAAAATTCCCACGTCTGTACTATAATGGTGCAGAGTATGGGTGAAAAATCAGAATGTAGAGTGTATGCATATTTCATAGTGCTCTACTGTAGGTGCTGACTGTGTGATTGGCTACCTATGATGCATTCCACCTGCCAAGTACATCATTAAGAAGATTTAATGGCCCTAGTTTAAGTGAAACAGGGGTTATCAGTAATTAATATATCACTGGCTTTTAGATATATTCAGCACAGTGGTGCGCCATGCAAAGATGTGGAAACAAGTACCACAAAAGTAAACAAAGTTTAGCAGTCACTGTGCACAACCCCCTGAAAGGTCATGCTCAGCATGGCAGCACTCCATGCAAACATGCAGAAACACGCGCCCGAAGGTAAATAAAGCTTAGCAGCCAGTTTTCACACCATCTGCTGAGCACAGTGGTGTGCCACACAAACAGGTGCAGCTGAGCTCCAGTGAGCTTACTAGTCCTCAGACACACCCCCTCTTGATGTCAGCTACCTCTTCTGTGAACACCAGCATGGTTCTGTGCAGACATGGATACCCATTTGTGCTATTCAGTAACCCAACCTCATTTGCATAGGGATCCATGTGCACACCCTGCAAACTACACAGTTCCAGGCCCTACATCATTAGCAACAACACCATTCCACCATGGCAGATACTCCATGCAGGATCTTATAATACATTTCTGTCACATACTATTAAATGTAGTTTTTCCACTCTTTTTTTTTTTTTCATAAAAGCATGTTTGCACACTGTGGTGCACTGTGAAATCATACCCAGATCATTAAAAAAATTATTTTAAATTATTGCCCTTACATTTTTGTGCATATGGTGGATAGATTTGCTCATATCTGTATGTGCTATGCCATTTCTGTCTATGTACCTGTGTTTTTACAGCCCCTGTTGTCTATCTGAAATCCTTTACATGGAATTTTTCTGTGTACACTATGGACACTGACACGGGGTTTGCAGGATTGCCTATCTGCTTGCTGGATCACTCTACTTGCGTCATTTGCATGAGATTCACCTCTTTATGAGGTAATTTGCATGCCACAGAATTTCCCATGTTGGCACGCTCGTTCATGCTGCTCAGCAATGCTTACTGAATTGCAAACCTGCTTACTTACGTGCAAGCAGCGTGCCACAATGCCTACATGGTACAAAATACTGTGTAGGCTTTATTAAATCCCCCCCCCCTTCTGTTATTTCACTGGTGTGTCACAGTTTAGTTATATTTGTCACACATACCTTGTCTTATAACAGAGTTTACCTGCCTGATTGGACTGAATGCAGTAACTGAATAATTTCTTAAATATGCATTGGGTTTTTTGACATACAGAACCTTTTGTGAGACACTTGTTTCTATCATTATAAAGGCACTTAGATAACAGTGGGTTCAGTAAAATGTTCGTTTATATTTGTTAATGGCTATGGGAAATACCCTAAAACAATACCCTTAAGGCAATTTAACCAGGTGGGATATCTGGTCCTGCTTGGACCCCTTTCAGCTGTAACTCATACCACAAAGACAAATACAACATGTGTATGCACTATGCACAAATTAGTATAGCAACTCGACCAAGTTTTGTTTTTTGGTGTGTAAGTGTGTGTATTTTTATTTTATTTTTTGTGAGGTGGGAAGAAATTGGAATACCTGGACAAAGCCCATGCAGACATGGGGAGGACATGTGAAACTGCACACAAGAGTGGAGATTCAGGCTGAACCCAATTTCTTGGAGATGTGAGATGGAGATCTTTTCAATGATATGAAGTGGAATTACCCCTGAGGAAATTGCCTGGAGGAAAAAAGTGTTATGTAAGTAAAAAAATAACAGACATGTCTAATTAAAGGAAGGCCCCACAAAAATGGAGTAAATTGTATACAGTCTGCCAGTCTGCATATAATCACATAAGTAGAAGGGGAAAATGAAAAGAAAGCCTGACAACTGAGGAAAGAATGCAACAGATTATGCAGTGCAGAGCTATGCATAATAGGACAGTAGGGATAAAGACATTTGGTACTTACGTATTATCACAACCAGATTTTCGCGGTTGTGAATCTCAATTCCTTCAATACAGACAATGGCATGAAACAGTGCAAAGTTTTGCTAAAAGTCATTTTTGCTGTCCCAAAACCTCTCCACTACCTTCACAGACAGAAAATCATTAAAAAATCCTTTTCCTGTTTAACATGCATAAAGGACGCACGCTTGAATTGTCAGGAAAGCAAACTGTTGAATGGAATATTTCTACCGTGAGAAGGGAAGGGAAACACAGATGCAGGCACGATCTTTTTGCTAAAGTAAGACTTGTTTCAAAATGTGTAAACATAGTGGACAGTAAGTATTGCAATGCAAAAGTTGCGGTACAGTAATGGTTGTCAAAATTGAGGGTGGAAAATGTTGAAAGCTGACTATGGGTTCCTGATTCCAGGTACTAAGAACACTATGGAAAACATGTTACTGCTTGTGGAAGCACTTCTTCTGGTAGTTTGTGGCATGTTTGCACCTCAGCATATGTTTGATATTTGTTAAAAATACAAAACTAGAGTAAAAGCATCGTGTGTGTGTGTGTGTGTGTGTCTGTGTGTGCCTTGTTATGTGGGGGAGACAGGTGAGCAATTACAGTGAGTAAGACAGCATCTCTGACAGTTGAATTTGCACTTTACTGCAGCTACATGACATGCTGGCATTAAAGTGCATACCTGAACAGCGACATAAACTTTGTACTTTTTTACTGAAAACCCTGCCTAAGACAACCTTCAGTGTGACAGAAATCATGATGTCTGACACTGTCACACCATTAACACTTACATTTAAACATTGGGAAGTAACCGTTATGATCACGAAAATCTGCTTGCGGTAATACATAAGTACCAGACATTTTACATAATCCCTGCAAGCAGGACTGATTGCAAAGAGGTGCTGGAACTGTGCCTTTCTGAATAAATGTTTACCTGTAATTTGTTGAGCATAGAGAGGAAGAGAGAGAAGATCATCCCATAATTTTAGAGCTGCTGCTGATAATGTTATCGCTGAAGCAGGTGTTTGGAGAGGGAGTTTGCATGTGGCATACCACCAGCACACAGATTTTACTTTGGAATGTGCCACTTATTTAGTGTGTACAGAGTAGGGCATTTGCTGTAGTCATAAAAAAGAGAACGTACCAGTCCCTGTTGTAAGATTTCAAGAAGCTTTGCTAGTTCTAACCAATGTAGTGAAACATAGGCTATGTTTATCTCAGAACTGATAAAGCACGTGTGCTGGTCCCAGGTATTTTCTCCAGGTTCAAATTTTATTGCTTGGCAAGCTTAACACACCATGACAAGTAAAATGTGAGATCATTAATGACTCAGCCTATTATTAATTAATGGCACATTTCTTCCTTGATGTATTATTAACCAATGGAGCCATCAATCACCCAGGGAAGATATCAATGATAATATCTCTATCAAGAAAGGAAGCCTCCTCTCCTTCAAACGAAGTTATTTCATACCACTTTTCAAAAATTCTAGAAAGAACTATGCCTTCTCATCTCATCTTTCATCTTAACTTCTTTGACTTTCTTAACTTACAATAACATCCCAATCACTAGCATTCCAGCATTATTTTATGTTGGTGACACGGTCATCTGAATTTCAGACTGATTATATTACTAAATTAGCTCCAGAGTATGTCAAGACATTTCACTCGTAATTATGTTTATTAGATATAACAATAAATGTGAAGAAAACTGAAGCTGTGCTGCTTAGTACAACTGAAATTATGTCACATGATCTCCAGAACATGTCTTGTAATACATTGGGGGGGGGGGGGGGCTTCCATACTGAATAGCACTACAGATATCTTTATCATTTCAGTCTCCAATACCATTTCTTTTACATATCATTTCTTTAATAACTATTAATCTAAAAAGCCTCAGAGATATCAGCCTTGTAATATCCCACCCGTGAGCACTAAAAGCAGAAAAAAATGCCCTTCTGTGTGCTTCTGTTAACACAGCCTCCCACTCATGACTGCAGAATCCTCCAACTGCAACATGCTTCAGACTAGTAAATAAAATATCTAGATTTATGCACCACTTACCCCCTTCAAGCACAATTTCATCTCTCTTATTAAGGCAGAAGTTTTACTTAGTCATCACACTAAGAGACAAGTTATCTTCCTCCTTACTAATGTACCGAGCCATTAACCTTAGCCATTGTCTTCCACTAGATCGCATCGTTAAAAAAAACTTTGATCTGATACATTTGATTGTCATATGCCAACCTCATCACTCTTCTCACTCCAAACTGTTTATTAGAATGTTTCACTAAAGCATTTTTCTACAGGGGAGCTAAACTAGAGAATGTAATCCCACTGAGTATCAGTTAAATTGTAAACTTCAGCTCTTTAACTACATTTCTTTATAGATCATGAGGAGGCATACTGGTGCACTGAGCACTTCTTAACAAGAGTTTCTCAGCTGGCTTGGTTTTCAGCTGGAACACCTTCTGTGAAGGGCCTACAAGCCTTCCCTATGCTTGTGTGACTTTCTCCTAGTTTTTCCGTTTTCCTCCCACATCCCAAGGCTATGCACTAGGTGGATTGGTAATTTAAATTATCCATAGGTGTGTGTATGTGTGGGTTTGATATGTAAGGAAGGCCTGATATTCTACTTCCATTCTTAATGTAGGAACATAAAAACCTACTAAGCTAGCAATGACAGGGACCAAAAGATGCCCAGCCATATATACCTTTAAGAAGATCCTTTTCAAACTTATAATAATGTTCACTTCCTAAACTGAGCAGGTCTGTACATGATAACCCTGGTGTAAATTTGTGTATACCCATCCAGTCATCAAGACTAGCTTTAATAGAAGCCAAAGTAGTACTTTGTTTGATCTGTAGTGATAACTTATCTTAGGAATATGTTGTGTTATGAAGCTCTCTCTCCAGTGATGTTTGTTTATTTGTTGGTATAGATTTAGGTCCTAAGTTTCGGTGTTTCTCCAGCCACACTGATTTTGCAAAGACTTGAAGGTCAAATATACTGGGTCTTTCATGGCATAAAAAACAAGACACAGGTCAACTTGCAGCAACCTGTAGGTGACTGAGTAAAAGGAGGGTCATTATAATCTGTCAAGGTATTTGAAAGATTTAAGACCTTTAATTTTCTAGCATAGACATTTTTTGGGGCCTTTCCAAATGAGTGATATAGTTGGATTTGTACATACCAAAGGGGGAACTGTATTCAATGATGTGTCTGATAAGGAATAAGTACAGTGTAAAATAACTTCTTTGGACCTTGAAAATATTCCCTTGGAAATCAATTGGGTCAGATAGGAGTTCCCATCTATGGTGGAAAAATGATAAATGGATGAGACAGAGTAATCCACCTAAGTACCTATGTCTCTTATGACAATAACTGCCTGAAGAGGAATACAATTTATAGCTTATGAGGTGGGAGCAACTTCTCTGCCAAATGCTACTATGCTGTACTTTTTTTCATTTAGTTTGGGCCTACTTTTGGTACACCATGTATGTGCATATTTCAGTCTTTGCTGGAAATATTTTATATCAGTGGATGAGTGAATAACAGTGCTCAGTTTGCAGTCATCAACAAACTTAGTCAAACATACTTCTGGGATATTGGCTTGAATGTCTTCAAAATAAATACCAAACAGGAAGGGGCCTAGAACTGATCCCCCTGGCATGCAACTAGTTACAATTTTACATTCAGAAAAGGAACCAGCAACTTTCACAACTATCTATTGGATAGCCAATTTGCAATGCAGCTATCATTGCAGGAATTTAAATTAAGCTTGGCTATTTTTTCTATGATACCAGTATGAAGTATAGTGTCAAAGACCTTAGCCAGGTCAAGATATGAAGTGTGCACAGAATGACCATTGTCCACAGCCCACCCCTGTAATCTTCTGAAAGAAGTTTACTAGATTCAGGAGACAGAACCTGCTCTTCATAAAACCAAACCAATGTACCTCTCAAGACATCTGCAACAACTGGAAAGGCCGCAGAAATACCTCACTAAAAGAAGCACAGGCCTAAAGCAGATGCCCTATGCTGACCGCCTTAAAAAAACTCCAGCTATACTCTGTCACATATAGTCTACTCTGAGGGGATCTCTGCTTAACATACAAGGCCATGTCAAACCCAGAGCTGTTGGACATGCTACACTTAAAGAAATCCCAATCCCTCAGAGCCACATGCTCCAGGGATCTAAACCTTGCCATCACAATAAACAAAACATGCTGGAGGGATAGGTTCCTGACCCAGAGACCCCCCAGACTCTGGAATAGACTACCCATACATGTCAAGCAGAGTGCCTCTTTGGCCCTCTTCAAAAGGAACCTTGATGATTGGATAGGAGAAAGGAAATTCACCCCAGGGATTATGCCAGTCACCCTGCTAGACAGGGGTCCAGGGAAGTAAATAGTGTGGGAAGAAATAGCCAGGGAATTGTTATGGCTAGGCTTGTATAGGCCCTAGGACCGATAGCCTAGTACCAACCTATGAACCTATGAACCAAACTGCTTGGGATCTAGATCATTTAGTTTGCCTGTGTTTGCATAAATGAGTTCTGCAGTGATACATTCCTTGGCTTTGTATATAATTCTGATGAGGCCGATGGTCCTATAATTACATAGGTCTGTAGATGGACCACGATTGTGTAGGGAAGTCACAGTGGGTGTTGTCCAGGAACAAACCCTGTACATAGGCTGAGTTTGAACAGTGCATACTTAACACTGATGAAAATGCAGCCTGGTATGGTGTCTGGTCCCATGGAAGTATTATTTTTAACCTGTGACTGAATTGTATGACCTATTTCAAGGTGATTTCAGGGAAATTAAATTCTCAGTGACAGTGGGGGTAGCAGTGTGGGTAGAGAGGTTAAGCTGGAACTAAATTTGTTGGCTAATATATTAGCTATATCCTTGGGGACAGAATGGGTGATATTACTATGGATGAACTCAGTGCATTATTGGACATTATTCCTTAATTTTCTGACATAACTGAAAAAAGACTTGTAGTTTCCCTTGGCATCTGTACCAACCTTAAGTTCACACACTGCCTTACATTTTATAATAGTGTTTTTAAGCTCATTGCTGTCATTCAGTATAGTCTTGAGGTAGTAAGATGGGGACTTCCAGCAACTTTTCACTATTTGCTTATTTTGTTGTACAATTTAATAATATGCAAGATCCACCAAAGAGGCTTATTCCTGAATTTACCATTATATTTAGGGAAAATTGGTACTGATCTTTCTATGCAACTGTTCAGGTACTGGGAAAAGTCAGAGGTGAATGTGGCAGCCCTCTCAGTTAGGTCCTTTTGCAATGGATTGTTGGGAATTTTTCATAGGACATCTACAAGTAGAAGTAGATTTGCCGTGGAGAAGCCCCTAAAGATGGCCTCACTTGATGGTGGGGTGATACCACTAAGCCTGACAGAGAAGATGACTGATTTTTGGTCAGATTTAGCCAGGAATGAGGAGATGTGAGGAAGGGTGCAGGTAGAAGCTAGGCTGGTAAGGACAAGGTCAAGGATATTAAAGCCTCTAGCAGGTAGTCTTACAGCTTGCCCTAGTGCCTTGGCATTAATGATGTCTGGTGAAATGCTGACCATAGCTATTTTAGAAATGTAAGTATACCCATCACTGCTTGCTTAATTGAAGACCCTCAGTAAGAAGGTATTTTGTTTGATATATAATGCCTTAGTGGTGTTGTGGTAATTTCTATGATATCTGGGAGACATTGATTGGGATCTATGCCTAACAAACTCTGTGAATGATGGAAGCTGTTTACGAGATCACTGTAAGAGTTGGATTTAACTTGATAGCATTGGATGGATGCACCGTTTCTGACTTGTTATTTAATTGTGCTTGGATTATTACACCATACTACTTCTAATATATAACTTGTACATTTGTTACTAGTTTCGTTTTGTAACAACATTGTAGCTGAAAATAAGCCATTGGGTTTAGTCTAGCTACTTTTTCATCTTTTTATTAATTTGCTGACTGGGTAAACCATGTGGACACAAGTGTTCCTTTTCATGGGTGACCCAAGAGTACTGTTTACTTAACTCATTTAATCCTGAAGAGCAGAAGGCTAATTAACACCTTTGCTTCCTGAGGTCTTCTAAGCCAGGAAACCAATTACCTGCTTTTCTCCAAAATCCTCTTCTGAAGACACACTTTATTAGATTTGTAATGTCTGATAAATGATGTGAGTTACAAAAAATGTAAAATATGTTAACTTTTTGTTAGACAATTGGCTATATACTGGTATTTGTATCAAAGGTTGGTCTTTAGATGCTGATTTTATTTTACAGATATATGAAATAAATATTGTATTTTTTTGCTAAAAATAATAGTGTTATGGTCAAAGGGTTATATCTCTGTAAATGTACAAGATAGAGCCAATATATCAGTGTTATTTACATGCTCAAGAGCTTTCCAGTGATGTAGGGATAGTATACTGTTGTCTTGTGATATTGCTGAATCTATGCAAATTGTACATATAATTGTTCACAATATATAAAAAATATATTAATCTACAAAAACATTTGTGTCAGATGACAAGTACCACTGGCAACATTGTGTGCCTTAATGTTTTGTATAAGATGGCAGGCACCATCTGTTCAACCGTAGGTCATAGGTTCATAGGTGTGTGCTAGGTTAATGGCCCTGGAGCCTTCACAAGCCTAGCCAATAAAAGTGCCCTGGCATTGTGCCGCCCGATGTTAGCTCCCAGTGCCTCTATCCAGTAGAGCCACTGGAGTGATTCCCGGGGTAAATTTTCTGTTAACCATCCACTCATTGAGATTTCTCTTGAAGAAGGCCAGCGAGGTGCTCTGCTTGACATGAATAGGAAGCCTATTCCAGAACATGGGCAGTCTCTGAGTGATGAACCTGTCACTCCAGCATGTTCTGTTGATTATGGTAATGAGGTTGAGGTCTCTGGAGCATATGGTATTTCTTTAGGTGTAGAATTTCTAGCAGGGCTGGGTCGGACATGGCTTTGTTAGTCAAGCAGAGATTGCCTCTAAGTAGACAATAAGAGACAGAGAATAGCTGAAGTTTCTTCAGTCTGTCCATATAGGACATGTGTTTAACGTCTAAGATCCTCTTCATGAGGTACTTCTGTGGCCTCTCCAGCTGTTGCAGGTTTCTAGTGAGGTACATGCCAAATGGGGCATTATACTCGATGACTGGTCTAATGAGGGATGAGAAGAGAGAGAGGATGACCTCTTTATTTTTGGATGCAAAACCCTTGATTATGAGATGTGCCACACTAAGGGAGGACTTTCTGACCACAGTGGAAATGCGGTGGCCGAAGGGGAGGTTGCTGTCAAACTTGGTGCCCAGATCTCTTATAACATCTTCAGTGTTTAGTGGGCTCCGATCTATATGGTAATTAGTGGGAACTGAGTTTTTACCAAAGGGAATGACAAAGCATTTTTGGCGTTAAGTTTAAGGCCATCATACAACTGTTATGAAACTAATGCATTCATGAAAATATAGATAATAGCCATAAATGCTTTATTAAAAGAGCATTTATATCTCAGAATGTCTTCACGTCACCCAACATGTTGTAATGTCATTTATTTACTAAGACTCGCTGCTTGAATACACCACCCCATCAAGATAGCATCAGACTTTATTTGTGCATCATTAATCTAAACATGGAAATGTCATGTTTTACATAATTTTTTGTAAACATTCCTTTATAACTCCAGTTCCATGCATCTCATGCTCATCATTTAACTGGTATTCATAGCAAATCTTGTCAGCTTGTAGACGCCATCTTAGTGACCTACTTGTAGTATGTATGTACCTTTAGCAGGACTTCAGAAATTAGATTTTGAAAATAGTGACAGATATACAAATTTCAAAAGTTGAGAAAAGTCACTTGTAAAACTGAGTATACTGTTACAGGAAACACAGGAACTCTGCTTTCCTGATGACTGTACTCTTGTAGGAAGCTATGGGTTGACTGACTTGCTCAGAGTCTTACAGAAGGGCCTTGGAGGGGGAAAGAATCAGAAAATGAGGTAGAAAACTTTACTGTCTGCTGGCAAAAATGCCTCAAACTCTCTCTTGCCACTAGTGTACTGGTAAATCACCTAAGTGATCACCACCCAGCCTACACCATAAGAATGTGGAGTCCAACACCAGCTTCTGTTAGGACTGCCACAGAGTTTGTGAAACTTGTAGCTGTCTTTTAGTGAAGACGCAGTAAACATGTAAAATGTAGAAAAGCTGTAGTAAGCTAAAGCAAGTGTGCTTTTTTCAGAACAAAACTGAAATGCTGTATAAAATATAGCTGTGTTTCCAGTAAAAATATGTAGTAGAGTTACAAATAAATATGTTGAGCTATTTAAAATCATGCAGTTCTTGTGCTGTAGAAATGAAGACAAAACATTTCTCAGCAGACAGACACATACACTGTCAGAGTTTTTTTCAAAAATTACCAAAAAATGGACTTCAGCTTTCCTCCAAAGTTAAGTGACTGTGGAAACAGGATGCTTACATTCAAAATGTAAACCAGTCAGGAAATACGTAATTTGGAACCTTTTTAAGATTACAGAGCAAGTGCTGAGTAGCAGTTAGGCTTTGACTTCTGAAGTATGCACACAGGTCCAGTAGACTAAGAGCTCATGTCTGAGAGTTATGTTAGTTTTGTATAACTGCTAAGTGTTTTCAAAGGAAGAGGCAAATAGAGTACAGTAAAACATTTAGTTACCTGTTAGCAGTACACTAAAATAGCTGTAGACAATGTTTTTCTAAATGTTTCTCTATATAAATCCTTTATTTTCCCTTTGCAAATCTTTATGTTGCTATATATATGATTTTACAAAGTGCATTGCTTAATTGTATTAATTTCAGGTAAAGAGTTTTATTATTTAGTTTCACTGAATTATGACTGGTGATTTGGTTATTAATATATGTATACTCCCCTAACTTGGAGATTTATTAACTGTTGGTATCAGCCTTAGGAAGAGTGACTGTTTTAGCCATAACTACATTTTGAGTATAGTTCTGGTGAATTATTTCAATAGTGACCAATAGTTGTATTCTTAGTATGCTAGATTGGTCTAGCTGATAGTAGTGCGTTATAAGAACTGGAAAATGGACACTGGCACTAGAAAGGTATTATTAGCCCCTCTTGGGAAATATGTGCATTTCTGTTTTGGGTAGGTGTGGGTGTTGTATGTAAAAATTGATCTCAGCCAAGTTTTGGTTACTATAGATAAGATGGCACTGGTAAGAACTGTACGTAAGGTAGGCGAAGTCCTAGAAAGCCAGTGATCATAACTTTGCTCTACTTTGCAGCTGTTCAGTGTAAAGCTTATTTGGGTGTGGCAGGTGTTTATCATAACCCGAGATAGTAGTGCACATTTGTCGCATACTCATACTGCCAACTTCTTCACATATTATTCAAGTCAGCAATGCAGATTGTGAAGCCATAGTCCGTTGACAGTTATATACTAATTGTGGAAGTGGTTAGGATTTGAAGACTTTACTTAACAAGGACAGTAAGAATAAGAAGTTTGAAAAACTACCCGTAAAACAAATGGGACCTGAGCTCAATAAAAGAGACTGGAGATCCATGAACCACATAACAGACATACTGTTGGGTAACTTAATATGTTTTATGAATATACTCATTAAACATGTACCTGACATGACTCATAAGAGTCAGGAATAGTACAATTCCTTCAATAAATATTTCAGTAATGAAAATCATGAACTATAGAAACATAACGTGGACAGCAAACTAGAAATCAGTAGGTGAGCACACAAGGAACATATATAGAGCATTGCAGAATATAAGCAACTATTGATAAATCAGGCAAAAAAGGACTTCTATTTTGGCATCCAGTGAGGCTCTGGAATTGTATTAACAAATTTCTTAGGAAAAATAACAGAGATGAAGATGTACATCTCATCAAATAATACTGTAAACAAATTTGTACATTATTTCTCCTCTTCAACACATAAAGTCACTAAAGGCCTGGATAGGCAACATCCTACCTATAACAGGCATCCTTAACTCAGGCTTGAGAGAGTTTAGCTTCATGCCTTCTTCAATTAGTATAATTGAAACATACTATATAAAGGAAAAAAAAACATGCCTCTGTGTCAGCAAACAATCTTCCCCAGTATATGTATTGATATCTTTTATAGCAACATCTATGACTATACTCATTAACATAAGTGTACTTTCTCTCCAGTTAACGTCATAGGTTCATAGGTTGGTACTAGGCTATCGGCCCTAGGGCCTATACAAGCCTAGCCATAACAATTCCCTGGCTATTTCTTCCCACACTATTTACTTCCCTGGACCCCTGTCTAGCAGGGCGACTGATGTGATCCTCGGGGTGAATTTCCTTTCTCCCATTCAATCATCAAGGTTCCTTTTGAAGAGGGCCAAAGAAGCACTCTGCTTGACATGTATGGGCAATCTATTCCAGAGTCTGGGGAGTCTCTGGGTCAGGAACCTATCCCTCCAGCATGTTTTGTTTATTGTGATGACAAGGTTTATATCCCTGGAGCATGTGGCTCTGAGGGATTGGGATTTCTTTAAGTATAGCATGTCCAATAGCTCTGGGTTTGACATGGCCTTGTATGTTAAGCAGAGATCGCCTCAGAGTAGACAATATGCGACAGAGTATAGCTGGAGTTTTTTAAGGCGGTCAGCATAGGGCATCTGCTTTAGGCCTGTGATTCTTTTAGTGAGGTATTTCTGCAGCCTTTCCAGTTGTTGCAGATGTCTTGAGAGGTACATACCAAATGGGGCATTGTATTCTATAATGGGTCTAATGAGGGATGAGTACAGTGGGACAATGACCTCCTTTTTTCTGGATGAAAAGCCACATAGAAGGATTTCCTGGCTGCTGTGGTGATGTGGTTACTGAAGGTGAGACCACTGTCCACCTGTGTCCCTAAGTCCCTTATCACACTTTTGGTGTTTAGTGTACTGCCACCTATGTGGTAATTCACAGGTACATGTTTTTTTCCCAAAGGGAATAACTATACATTTCTTGGCATTGAGCTTGAGCCCATGGCTCTGGCTCCAAGCATCTGTTTCTGTAAGGCCCTTTTGTAGGGTATCCACATCATTTGGAGATTCAATAATGGCTCCCAGTTTGCAGTCATCTGCAATCTTTGTTAGCCAGAGTCCCTTAGTGTTGGCGTGTACTTTAGAAAAGTAGATACCAAACAAGAGAGGTACCAAGACTGAACCCTGAGGTACTCCACTTGTTACTTGTCTGGAGCTGGATTTGGAGTCAGCTACTTTTACAGTGTGGGTTCTGTCAGTAAGCCAGTTGGCAACCCATCGAGTGACATAGGGATTAATGCCCAGCTTAGTAAGTTTATCTATGATTCCAAAGTGGGGGATGGTGTCAAAGGCCTTGGCAAGGTTCAGATAGGCTGTGTGGACTGCCTTACCCTCATCCACAGCTCTGGAGACTGATTCAAAGAAGTCAATCAGGTTCAAGAGACAAGATCGGCCCTTCACGAACCCAAACTGGGTGGGGTCCAGTGTTTGAAGGTTGCCAGTGTCTTTGTTTATAAGTTCCATGATAATACATTCCATGGCCTTGCAAATCAGGCTCATCAGACTGATGGGGCGGTAGTTCCCGGGATCCAAGGTGGATCCCCCCTTGTGGAGTGGGATAACTGTAGCTGTGTACCACTCAGTGGGCATGAAGCCTGAGGTGAGGGTATGATTAAACATGACACTTAGGTGAGGTGCCAGTTGATTTTGTAGTTCATGTAATACACAGCCCAGGATGTCATCTGGTCCCATGGATGCTGTATTCTTAACTTTGGAGAGTGCGGTTTTTACCTGTGTGGCCATTATTACCGGAATTTGGCAATCTTCTGGTATTGAGATGGGCCATTTAGGGGGTGAAAGGGGGGTGAAGTTGGCACTGAATCGATCTGCCAGGATATTGGTAATATCCTTGGGATCAGTATATTTAATGCCTCTGTTGTAGCTCAGAGCAGATCTGAGCATTGCCATTTAGATTCTTGACATAGTTATAGAATGCCTTGTGGTTGTCTTTGGAATCTTTGGCAATTTTATTTTCGTAACTAGCTTTGGAGGATTTTATGAGGGATCTCAGCTTATTACTGAGGCTGGTAAGGGAGGTTTTTGCATCCTGGGGTTTTCCTCTTTTCTGCAACAGTTTCTTCCTTTTGTTGTAAAGTATGTTTATGGCAGGGGACCACTGGATTGGCTTCCTTTTTTTGGAGGAGAGCATCTTGGTTCTATTTGGGATGGCAGGATTCATGCATGAGGGGATGTGCTCGCACAGTGCCTTAGTGTAGGACTCAACAGTCGAACATTCAGTTCACGTCTGCATGGGTGTCGTGAAGTTTGTAACGTCTGACTTGAGTAGCATGAAGTTGGCTTTGGAGAAGTTTTTTATGGAGGTTTCCTTACTGGGGGTGGGGTGGGGGTGGGATGTGGATGTGGATGTTAAGGGTGATTAGCTTATGGACTGACCTGACCAACAAGGGGGTGATCATAGGTGTGGAGCATCGATTTCCCATGTTGGTAATGACCAGGTCTAGGATATTGGAGCCCCTGGT